>NC_080184.1:3544210-3716710 GCF_950295315.1 Erinaceus europaeus
GGAAGGGAAGGAAGGAAGGGAGGAAGGAAGGAAGGGAGGGAGGAAGGAAGGAAGGGAGGGAGGAAGGGGAGGAACAGGGGAAGACAATGAAGGCAGAGGAGACAGCACACCTGGTGAAGCACACACCCTTCCATGTGCGAAGCCCTGGGTCTGGCCCCTCACACCACATAGTAGGACCACAGCACTGGAGGAAGCTCCATGGGTGTAGTGCAATGCTGGTGTGTGTGTGTGTGTGTGTGTGTGTCCTCTCTCCTTCTCTCTCTTTCTCTCGCTCCCTTTCTCTCACTCTCTTCTCTCCTTCTCTCTCCCTCTCTTTTTCTCTCTCTCTCCCTTTCTCTTCCTTTCCCTCTCTCCCCTCTCTCTCCCTCTTTCTCTCCTTCTCTGTCCCTCTTTCTCTCTTTCCCCTTCTCTCTCCCTCTTTCTCTCCCCCTCTCCCTCTTTCTCTCCCCCTCTCCCTCTTTCTCTCCCCCTCTCCCTCTTTCTCTCCCCCTCTCCCTCTTTCTCTCCCCTCTCCCTCTTTCTCTCTCTCCCTCTCTCTTCCTTTTCCTCTCTCTCCCCCCCTCTCTCCCTCTTTCTCTCCCTATTTCCCTCCCCTTCTCTCTCCATCTTTCTTTCCCTCTTTCTTTCCCCCTCTTTCTCTCCTTCTTTCTCTCCTCCTCTCCCCCTTTCTCTTTCCCCCTTCTCTCTCCCTTTTGCTCCCTCTCTCCCTCTCTCTTCCTTTTCCTCTCTCTCCCCCTCTCTCCTTCTTTCTCTCCCTATTTCCCTCCCCCCTCTCTCCCTCTTTCTCTCCCTATTTCCCTCCCCCCTCTCTCCCTCCCTCTCTCTCTCTCTCTGCCTTGCCAGGCATACAGACTGGGTTTGAGCCCCAGCACCACACAGGAGATGTTAGGACACCTCAGGAAGCTCTGGTGCTCTGGGTGTCTCTGTCTCTCCATCTGAATGGGAGGAAATAGTAGCCTAGGGTGGCCGTGCCATCACCCTGATTCCATGGAAATAAATAAACTAAAACTCTCCATCTAAACTCTTTCTTTTTTTTCCCTGGTCCCAAGAAAAGTTGCCAGCTTGGCCCCAGAGATATACAAAGCTACCTTTCAGGCCAGCTGGACTAAGACGAGAGTTAACGCCTTTTCCCCAAGTCCTGGGCTTTTCTGGAAGATTTGAAAACACTTTGTGTCACAGCACAGCCATTGTCTGGGGAGGCAGAGCACTAAGCCGTGACCCCACTTCCCAGTCGTCTTTGAAGACACAGAGACGAGACAGGAAATCACCTCTTTCTCAGAACTCCAGCAAACGGCCTTCTTGGGACTGAAAAATTAGGGCCCCGGCAGGGGCATACCTGGCTGAGTGCAGGAGTCGCCGTACACAAGGACCCAGGTTCGAGCCCCCGGTCCCCACCTGCAGGGGGGAAGCTTCCTGAGTGGTGAAGCAGGGCTGCAGGTGTCTCTCTGTCTCTCTCCCCCTCTATCTCTCCCTCCCCTCTTGATTTCTCTCTGATCAAATGAGAGATGAGAGAGAGAGAGAGAGAGAGAGAGAGAGAGAGAGAGAGAGAGGAGTCAGGCCATGGTGCACCTAGTTAAATGCACACATTACTATGAGCAAGGACCCGGGTTCAAGCCTCCACTCTGCACCTATGGGGAGAAACTTCATTCAGTGAAGCAGGAGTATAAGTATCTCTGTTTCTCTCTTCCTCTCTATCTCCCCGCTCTCAATTTCTTTCTTTCTCTCTTCTTCTTCTCCTCCTTCTTCTTCTCCTCCTTCTCCTCCTCCTCCTCCTCCTCCTTCTACTTCTCCTCCTTCTCCTTCTCCTCATCTTCCCCCCCTCCTCCACCTCCTTCTTCTTCTTCTTCTTCCCTCCAGGGTTATTGCTGGGGCTCAGTGCCTGCACTACGACTCCACTGTTCCCAGAGGCCATTCCCCCCCCCATTTTGTTACCCTTTTTGTTATCGTTATTGTTATTACTGTTGTTGCTGTTGGATAGGACAGAGAGAGACGAGAGAGGGGAAGACGGAGAGGGGGAGATAAAGATGGATACCTGCAGACCTGCTTCACCACCCATGAAGTGACCCCCCCTGCAGGTGGGGAGCCGGGGACTTGTTTTATGCCATGTGTGCTTAACCCGCTATGCCACCACCTTCCCCCCCTTTTTTTAAACAACATGGAATATTTACTTTCTCTCTTTCTTTCTTTCTTTTTTCCACCAGGGTTATTGCTGGAGCTCAGTGCCTGTACTACCAACCCACTGCTCCTGGAGGCCATCCTTTCCCCTGTTGTTGCCCTTGTGGTTGTCATTATTATTACTGTTGCTATTGATGTCATTGCCGCTGGATAGGACAGAGAGAAATGGAGAGAGGAGGGGGAGGACAGAGAGGGGGAGAGAAAGACAGACACCTGCAGACCTGCTTCACCGCCTGTGAAGTGACTCCCCTGCAGGTGGGGAGCCGGGGGCTTGAACTGGAATCCTTACACCGGTCCTTGCGCTTTGCGCCACCTGTGCTTAACCTGCTGCACTACCGCCCAACCCCCCCCCCATATTTTCTTTTTTAAAAACTATCATCTTTATTTATTTATTTATTTATTGGATAGAGACAGAGGGAAATTGAGAGGAATGGGGAAGATGGAGAGGGATAGAGACAGAGAGACACCTGCAGCCCTGCTTCACCACTCACAAAGCTTTCCCCCTGCAGGTGGGGACCAGGGGCTGGAACCCTTTCAATTTTTTTTCTCTGTCCTGTCAAATTTTTAAAAATAATAAATAGGGTGGGGTAGATAGCATCATGGTTATACAAAGATAATCTTCTGCTGAGGCTCCAAAGGCCCAGGTTCAATCCCCTGTACCACCATAAGCCAGAGCTGAGCAGTGCTCTTAAATAATAATAATAATAATAATTGTTATTATTATTATTATTATATTTGCCTCCAGGGTTACTGCTGGGGCTTGGTGCCTGTACCACAAATCTACTGCTTCTGGGGTCTACTTTTTCCCCTTGTGTTCCCTTTTTGTTATTTTTTATCATTGTTGTGTTTATTATTGTTGTTGCTTTTGATGTCCTTGTTGTTGGATAGGACAGAGAGAAATGGAGAGAGGAGGGGAAGACAGAGAGGGGGAGAGAAAGACAGACACCTGCAGACCTGCTTCACTGCCTGTGAAACGACCCCCCTGCAGGTGGGGAGCCAGGGGCTCAAACTTGGATCCCTGCATGAGTCCTTGAGCTTTGCGCCATGTGCACTTAACCCGCTGCGCTGCTGCCCAGCCGCCAATAATAAATATTTTTAAAAGCATATATTACTAGGGGTTGAGTGGTGGTGCCCCCGGTTAAGCACACACATTACTATGCTCAAGGACAAAGGTTCAAGCCCCCACTCCCCACCTGCATAAGGGAAGATTCGTGAATGGTGAAGCAGGGCTGCAGGTGTCCGTCGGTCTCCCTCTATCTCCTCCTCCCATCTCAATTTTTCTCTGTTCTATCATACAAGAAAAGGAAAAGAAAGGAGAGAGGAAGGAGGGAAGGAGAGAATGAAAGGGGGAGGGAAGGAAAGAAGAGAAGGAGTGAAAAAGGATGGATGGATGGAAGGAAGAAAGGATGGATGGATGGATGGAAGGAAGAAAGGATGGATGGATGGAAGGAAGAAAGGATGGATGGATGGAAGGAAGATAGGATGGATGGGTGAGGTGGATAATGGGGAGAGGAAGAGAGAGAAAAGAAAAGTGGCAAAAATTAGTTAAGTCATGGGTCCCTTGGAATATACCTAAAACACACTTCCTAGTTTCTTCCCACCTGAAGACCCCTGCTTTCATCTGCCCTATTCCTACCTTTAGGTTCCTGATTATTACACGGTTTCTTCTCCTTTCTCTCTTAATGCTTTTCAGCCAACACGTTGCAGATGCTACCATGACACCAACCTGACTCCCCTGGGCAGACGACCCCACCAGTGTGTCCTGGAGCCCCACCTCCCCAGAGCCCTGCCCCACTAGGGAAAGAGAGAGACAGGCTGGGGGTGTGGATCCACCTGCCAACACCCGTGTTCAGCAGGGAAGCAATTACAGAAGCCAGACCTTCCACCTTCTGCATCCCACAATGACCCTGGGTCCATACTCCCAGAGGGTTAAAGAATAGGGAAGCTTCCGGTGGAAGGGATGGGATACGGACATCTGGTGGTGGGAATTGTGTGGACTTGTACCCCTGTTATCTGGCAACCTTGTTTATCATTATTAAATCACTAATTAAATTTTTTTAAGATTTTGCCAGGACAGTGTGCTGTTTTGCCATGTGCTTGACCAAGGCCCATCACATTGGAGGAAGCTTCAGTGCTAGGGTCTCTTTTCCTCTCTCTCTCTCTCTCTTTCTCTTTTTCTCTCTCTCTTTCTCTTACAATCAGCTTGAATGAGGGAGTGAATGGATGAATTAGTGGATAAATTAGTCAGTGAATGGATGAGTGCATGAATGAAGGAGTATTTGAAGGAGGGAGTGAGTAAATGGATAATTGGATGAATGAATGAGTGAATGTTAACTGAATGAGCAAATGAATGTATGTGTGATGGGGTGAGTGAGTGACTAAGTAGAAGATGAGTAGAAGAATGACTAAGTGAACCTTAACTGGATGGATGGATGGGGAAATGAGTGAATGTTAACTATAGGGGCTGGGTAGTGGCACACCTGGTTAAGTTCACAGATTACCATGAATGTTAACTGAATGGATAGAGGGATGAATGAAGGAATGAAAGAATGAGTGAGTGAACCTTGGATGGATGAGGAATGAACAAGTGAATGAGAGAATGAGTGAGTGAATGTTAACTGAATAAGTGAATGAATGGAGAATGAATTAATGAACAAGACAATGAATAAGTGAATGTTAACGAGATGGGTGAATGGTTGAAAGCAGAAATTAATGAATGAGAGAACGAGTGAGTAGGTGGTAACTGAATTAATTAACTAATAAATGAGAGAATGAGTGACTGAATGTTAACTGCACGGATGTATGACAAAATGAATGAATGACAGAATGAATGAGTGAGTCTATGTTAACTGGGTGGATGGATGGATGGATGGGTGGGTGGGTGAGTGGGTGGGTGGGTGGGTGGATGGATGGATGGATGGATGGATGGATGGGTGAGTGGGTGGGTGGGTGGATGGATGGATGGGTGGATGGATGGGTGGATGGATGGATGGATGGATGGGTGGGTGGGTGGATGGTTGAGTGGATGGATGGATGGATGGATGGATGGATGGATGGATGGGAGGGTGGATGGATGGATGGATGGGTGGATGAATGGATGGATGGATGGATGGATGGATGGATGGATGGATGGGATGGATGGATGGATGGATGGATGGATGGATGGATGGATGGGAGGGTGGATGGATGGATGGATGGGTGGATGAATGGATGGATGGATGGATGGATGGATGGGATGGATGGATGGATGGATGGATGGATGGATGGATGGATGAATGGATGGATGAATGGATGGATGATGGGGACAAGGTTTCTTCAGAGCAGAGACGTGGTGGCCAGAGGGGTGTGGGTAAAGGAGGAGAGTGAAGTGAAGGGTCTGGGGGGAGCAGAGGACAAGGAGACCCAGCTTTTACTGTGCTGTGTCTCTGTCTTTGTGGGGGAGCTCAGTGATGTTTGGCTTTGTGTGAGTGTTGGGGGGATTCCCCAAAATCCCCATCCCTCGCCTGGCTGCACCCCACCAGCTGCCACTCGGGCATGACCCCACTTCTTGAGAATTCTCACTTCCCCCCCCCCCCCGGTGCTGGGGGGTCTGTGGCAGAGCGCCTGTCTCCCTGGCCAGGCAGAGAGGAGGGGACAGGGTGCCCCAGGGCTTCCAGGGCAGGGCGCCAGCAGCCTCCTGTCTGAGGGGAAACTGAGGCCTAAGAAGATCTGGGATGGTTTCAGATGCAAGGTGAAGACAAGGGAAGGGGTGTCTGGGGAGATATGTCAATGAGTAGGGCACGGGACTTGCAGGGCTTCTCTCTCTCTCTCTCCTGGACAATGTATTTTTAAAGATTTCTCTTTTTTTTTTTGCGATAGGAGAGGGATGAGTGACATGGCGTAATGGTTCTGCAAAAAAAGACTCTCCTGCCTGAGGCTCTGAGGTCCCAGGTTCAATCCCTAGCACCACCATCAGCCAGAGCTGAGCAGGCTCTGCAAAAATTAATAATAGTAATTATAATAATTGAAATAAATTAAAATTTAAAAATAAAATAAATGTTAAAATATCAGAGAAAGCTGTAAAGCCACTGGAGCCAGACTTCGAGAGAACACTTGGATTTCTCCCCTTGCAGGGAGGCACAATTCCAAATCAGGATTTTGAGGTTTCAAAACCCCAGGGGAGAAAAGCTTGGAGTAACCAGAAACAGTTAACACACACACACACAATCATAATAAAATTCCAGCAAGTCCTCTGCTTCTCCCAAAGTGGTCAGCATGAAACATACAGGTTCCTGAATCATCTTCTAGTCTGAACTAGTTCTCCTAGGCATCCCCCTCCCAAGCCTTCTCCCCACCCCTTAATCAATATTTTGTATCTATCTGCCTATCTGTCTGTCTATCTGTTTATCTATCTATCATCTATTTAGATTTAGTGGATAGAGACAGAGATAAATTGAAGAGGAAGGAGTTAGGGAGACAGAGAGAGACACCTGCAGCCCTGATCCACAACTTAAGAAGCTTCCCCCCCCCCGCCCCCGCAGGTGGGGATGGGGCTCAAACCTGGGTCCTTGTACACTTTTCTTTTTCTGTTATATTCTTTTCTTTGTTTGCTAGAGACAGAGAGAAATTCTCCTCCTAGTCCCATCACCCTTCAGGAGAGCCTCCTTTTTTGTCCTGCTGCCCATTTGGGTCTCATCAGCTTGGCTTGAGAGGAATTGAGAGGGGAGGGGAAATAGAGAAGGGGAGAGACAGAGAGATACCTGCAGCCCTGATTCACTGCTTGTGAAACTTCCCCCCTGCAGGTAGAGGCCAGGGACTTGAACCTGGGTCCTTATACACTTCCTTTTTTCTATTCTATTCTATTCTATTCTATTCTGTTCTGTTCTGTCCTATCCTATCCTATCCTATCCTATTCTATTCTATTATTTTTTATTTATAAAAAGGAAATTTTGACAAAGTCATGGGATAAGAGGGGAACAACTCCACAATTCCCACCATTAGAACTCTGTATCCCATCCCCTCCCCTGATAGCTTTCCTATTCTTTATTCCTCTGGGAGTATGGACCTGAGGTTATTGTAGGGTGCAAAAGTGGAAGGTCTGGCTTCTTCCCTTCTAGGGGATGAGAAAAACTAATATAGTCATGGGCCCTTTGGAATATAACTAGAATAGGCCTACTAGCTATCTACAAAATATCTACAAAATGGAGACCCCCGCCCCAACTCTTCATCTGAACTATTCCAGCCTTTAGGTTCATGATTATTCTATTTTATTCTATTCTATTCTATTCTATTCTATTTCTTATTAAATTTTTTATTTATTTTTAATTTTTATATTTATTTATTTTCCCTTTTGGTGCCCTTATTGTGGCATTGATTAGGTGGGGATCAGTGGATGCAATATCATTTGGTATGAATTGGGAGAGGCATGCAGGAAAGTGAGCCCCACCATAGAGGTTCCAGGACTGGGGGAAATAAATATAGGCTCTATTCTATCCTATCCTATTCTATTCTGTTCTGTTCTATTCTGTTTTGTTCTTTCTTTCGTAGAGACAGAGATAAATTTAGAGGGGAGAAGGAGACAGGAATGGAGACAGAGAGACACCTGCAGCCCTGCTCCACCTTTCATTAAGCTTCCCCCACTCCCCTGCAGGTGGGGACCAGGGACTTGAACCCCGGTCCTTGTGCCTGAAAACATGTCCCAACAGGAGAAATTTTGAGTTATCACCCCCACCCCACAGAGGTCCCCAGAATGTCCCATACAAGTGGGGTAGCAGGGGGCTGAGAGGTGGATTTGGGGGGCAGGGGAAATGAGGGTTACATGGAGCAGAGTTTTAGCTCCAGGAGATGAGGAACTTCTGGAAGCAGGAGGTGGAGAGGGTTTCACTGCACTGGACATATAGTGGCAGGGAGGTGGTGGAGTGGTCAGAGCACAGGGCTTGTGAACTTGATGTCCTGAGTCCAATCCCCAGCACTGGGTATGCTAGAATGATGCTTTGGTTTCTCCCCATATGTCTCTCTCTCTCTCTCTCTCTCTCTCTCTCTCCCTCTCCCTCTCCCTCTCCCTCTCCCTCTCCCTCTCCCTCTCCCTCTCTCTCTCTTTCATAAAATTAATATTTGCCTGAACTTGACAGCCAACACGCAGGTGGAATAAAGATATTGTCTGGGTGATGGTGTCAGAGTTGGAAATAGGATTAATAGGACTAGAAAACTACTCTCAGGGCAGAGAGTAGTTCCCAAATATGGGGAAAGTATATACATATTCTTTTATTTTTAATGTTTTATTTGTTTATTTTTTCCCTTTTGCTGCCCTTGTTGTTTTTGTTATTGTAGTAGTTATTATTGTTGTCATCGTTGTTGGATAGGACAGAGAGAAATGGAGAGGGTATGGGGAAGACAGAGAGGGGGAGAGAAAGATAGACACCTGCAGACTTGCTTCACCGCCTGTGAGAAATGGAGAGAGGAAGAGAAGACAGAGAGAGGGAGAGAAAGACAGACACCTGCAGACCTGCTTCACCGCCTGGGAAGCAACTCCCCTGTAGGTGGGGAGCCGGGGGCTCGAACCGGGATCCTTATTCTGGTCCTTGGGCTTTGTGCCACGTGCACTTAACCCGCTGCGCTACCGCCCAACTCCCATACATATTCTTAACTGTGAACCCCATCGATGTGATCTGGATCCCACATTCATCACAGGAGCCTGTGTGACCTCTGCAATGAAGTCACGGGACCCATTAGAATATACCTAAAATAGTTGAATGTAAGACATTAATTCCCCAATAAAGAAATTTAAAAAAAATATATATATACCTAAAATAGACCTCCTAGCTTCTTCCCACCCGAATACCCCTAATCTCATCTGCTCTATTCCTATCTTTGGGTTCCTGATTATTAAACAATTTGTTCTGCTTTATATCTTAATGCTTTTCAGCCACCAAGTTGCAGATGCTACCATGACACCAACCTGACTTCCCTGGGCAGACGACCTCACCAATGTGTCCTGGAGCCCCACCTCCCCAGAGCCCTGCCCCACTAGGGAAAGAGAGAGACAGGCTGTAGGTATGGATCCACCTTCCAATGCCCATATTCAGTAGAGAAGCAATTACAGAAGCCAGACTTCACCTTCTGCACCCCATAATGATCCTGGGTCCATGCTCCCAGAGGGATAAAGAATAGGAAAGCTTCTAATGAAGGGTATAGGATATGGACCTCTGGTGGTGGGGATTGTGTGGAATTGTACCCCCCCATCCTACAACCTTGTTGATAATTATTAAATCAATAAAAAATAAAATCAATAAAATAGCAGCCCAGAGGTGGTGTAGTGGTTAAGGTGTTGGATTCTCAAGCATGAGGTCCTGAGTTCTGGCATTGCATGTACCAGAGGGAGGTTCTGCTTTTCTCTCTCTCTCTCTCTCTCTCTCTCTCTCTCTCCCTCTCTCTCCCTCTCTCCCTCCCTCCCTCCCTCCCTCCCTCCTTCTCTTTGAATTTTAAGACGTGAATACATCAAATAGCATATTCATAAAATCTCCAGTTGTCTATTATGCATGGGTTCTGCATCCATATAGAGTAGAAATGTCTTTTATTTTTATTATTAAATTATATTATCTTTACTTATTTATTGGATAAAGACAGCCAGAAATTGAGAGGGAAAGTGATTATAGAGAGGAAGAGAGACAGAGAGAAACCTGCAGCCCTGCTTCACCACTTGAAAAACTTTCTCCCTGCAGATGGGGACTGAGGGCTTGAACTCAGGGGTTTGCACACTGTAACATGTGCGCTCAACCAGGTGCACCACCACCCAACCTCTTCTATCTATCCCCCTCTCTTTCTGTCTCTGTCTCTCTCTCTCCCCTTCCACAGAAAGAAGGAAGAAATAGAAAAGAAGGAATGAAGGGGGGAGAAGGAAAGAAGGGAGGGAGGAAGACTGGGTGGTGGAACATCAGTTGAGCACAAAATGTTATAATGCTCAAGGACGCGGGTTCAAGCCCCCAGTCCCCATCTGCAGGGGGGAAGCTTCTCAAGTGGCAAGGCAGGGCTGCAGGTGTCTGTCTGTCTCTCCACCTCTCCATCTCCCCTCAGTTTCTTTGTCGTAGCCAGTAAATAAATAGTTTTTTTTTTATTTAAGAAAGGAGACATTAACAAAACCATAGAATAAGAGGGTACAATTCCACACAATTCCCATAACCCGATCCCCTGATCCCATCCCCTCCCCTGATAGCCTTCCCATTCTCTAGAGAGAGCAATAGAGACTTTGTCCCCATCAGAGAAAAAAAACACAAAAGCCAAAGAAACTTTCAGAAAGGGGGAGAGGATGGTTTAGTGAAGGACCTCAGGGCACACAGATGTAAGATCATAAGTTCTTTTTAATTTTTTTTTATTTTCTCCTTTGTTGCCCTTGTTTTCTATCACTGTTGTTGTAGTTATTATTGTTGTTGTTAAGATCCTAAGTCCTATCCCCAATGCCCATGAGCCAGAATGATGCTTCTGGGTCCCTCTCTGTCTCTGTGTCTCTGTCTCTGTTTCTCTATCTCTGTCTCTCACTCTTTTCCTAAGCCAGAGAGAAATTGAGAAAGGGAGAGGAACAGAAGGAGAAAGAGAGAAATAGAGAGAGAGAGAGAGAGAGAGAGAGAGACCTACTTCGCCACTCGTAAAGCTTCCCTCCTGCAGGTGGGGAACCAGGGGCTTGAACCCAGGTCCTTGCGCACTGTAGTGTGAGCACTTAACCAGATGTGCCGCCACCTGGCTCCAGTATTTCCTTAAGTGTTGAAGGCTGGACCCAGTCCCTTCCTTTCTTCTGTTCTCCCCATCATTTCTCCCCAGTTTGAGCCATTCTCAACTGGGGGTGGTCCTCCCCACCCCCTGCACCTCCATTTGACAACTCCCTCCCTTTGCCAAAAGGAGATATGTTCTCCCAGTTACTAGAGATAAGGGAGGTCAAGGATGGTGTTCTAAACACCCTACAAAGTCTAGGACACCACCACCCCCACCCCCCAAAATGGGACCCTCTCTCCACTGGCTTCCATGAACCCCATTTTCACAATCATCTCCACCTAGGAGCCCCCAGGGATTGGATGTTCCTTCTGTCTGTTTAGATTCCCCCAGCCCACCCAGCCCTGGCTTCCAAACCCCCTTCCTTTCTGTCTTTATTGGAACTGGGGGTAGCGGGCTGATGGACAGTCGGGGAGGGGCAGGGATGATGAGGTGGAGGTCTGGGCTGTGGAGGGCTGTCAGAGTCAGGACTCCCATCATTGGCCTTGAGAGGAAGTATTTTGAGAGGGGTGGGTGCAGTCTGTCCATAGGATTGAGGTTGAGGGGTGGGGCTGGGGTGGAGCCTCAAGGGGGGACCCCACCCCACCTGAGGAGGGAGGCAAGAAGGGGTGGCACCCCAGATCCCCAAGCTAAAAGAAGAACTGGCAAGAGAGACCCACATCCGGTTGCTTTTTTTTTTTAAGCCCTCAAATCAGCCTGAGACCTGGGTTGACTCCGCAGAGGGGAAGGAGAGGGACACGTGACAGAGCCCCCCCCCCACTTCCTCTGGCCCCCTGCATCCTTTTGTCTAAATTCAATCCTGGAGTGGATGTGTGTGGGTAGGAGGGGGGAGGAAAGTTCTAAAAAACCAGCCCACTGACAGGGATGCAGAGGACACACAGGCTCCTGTGCTAAATAGGAAAAGACATGGGCCCTGGGTCCGATCGATGGGGTTTATAGTTAACAGTATTTATATACTTTCCTCATATTTGGGAGCTACTCTCTGCCCTGATCCAGCTTTCTAGTTCTTTTTCCAACTCTGACACCATCTCCCCAGACAATACCTTTAGCCCATCTGCATGTTAGCTATTGGGCTCAGGCAAAAATCAGTAAAGTCATGGGCCCCTTGGAATAGACCTAAAATAGACTTCCAAGCTTCTTGCCACCTAAAGACCCCTAATTTCATCTTCTCTACTACCACCTTTGGGTTCCTGACTATTAAACAGTTTTTTCTGCTTTATATCTTAATGCTTTTTAGCTACCAAGGTGCAGATGCTACCATAACCCCAACCTGACTTCCCTGGGCAGACGACCCCACCAGTGTGTCCTGGAGCCCCACCTCCCCAGAGCCCTGCCCCAATAGGGAAAGAGAGAGAGAGGCTGGGAGTATGGATCCACCTGCCATTATCCATGTCCTGCAGAGGAGCAAATACAGAAGTCAAACCTCCCACCTTCTGCACCCCAGAAAGATCTTTGGTCCATACTCCCAGAGGGATAAAGAATAGGGAAGCTTTCAATGGAGGGGATGGGACAGGGAACTCTGGTGGTGGTAATTGTATGAAATCGTACCCCTCGAGATTAGTCAACAATTTGTATGGCTTTATATGCTAATTCTCTTTTCAGCCACCAGGTTCCAGCTGCTTCTATGATGCTGACCAGACTTCCCTGGACAGACAACCCCACCAATGTGTCCTAGAGCCCCGCTTCCCCAGAGCCCTGCCCCACTAGGGAAAGAGAGAGGCAGGCTGGGAGTATGGATCGACCTGTCAACGCCCATGTTCAGCGGGGAAGCAATTACAGAAGCCAGACCTTCCACCTTCTGCATCCCACAATGACCCTGGATCCATGCTCCCAGAGGGATAAAGAATAGGAAAGCTATCAGGGGAGGGGAGGGGATATGGAGTTCTGGTGGTGGGAATTGTGTAGAGTTGTATGCCTCTTATCCTTTGGTTTTGTCAATGTTTCCTTTTTGTAAATAATAAACAAATAAATAAATATGTATAGTCACACTATACATATTTATTACATATTATTACATATTTATTACATATTTATTATTATTATTTATTACATATTATTTATTATTATTATTTATTACATATTATTATTATTACTATACATATTTATTACATATTTATTACATATTATAGGTCTGAAGTTGTATAAACAACTTCAGACCTATAATCTCTGCCTATTTGCTCTAATGCAATTACAAACTTCTTTACAAGACTATTCCCTAAATCCTCCTTCTCCATTTGTTTCCAAATCCACTTTTCCTTCCTCCTCCACTTCTCAGACACAAACTATTTCTGGCATGCCTGAAACCCAAACATCCTCACAATTTTCTGCTGGGCCTGTAGCTACCTAATAAACTTTTCCATGCCTGGCTATCCATGGCTTTAACAAAGAATGGGGGGGGGGGGTGTCATGGCGCCATTTTTAATTTATGGAAATCCTTTCTCTAGGCCTGTCTCCTTTTCTTCCTTTTCTATTGTTGCTGAGGAGCTACTCTGAGGCAGTCTCCGCCCCCAGGTTTCACTACAACTCGGGAAACCCTAGCATTGCCCCCTTCAACCAATCCTGGCCCTACACGTCACCTCTGGTTGTCGCCCAATAAAAAGCCCCCTCACCCCTCCCCTCTCTCTCTCTGGGCTCTCGGCTCTCCCTCTCTGAGGTCTCGCTCCCTGCTCTCCCCCCGTGGTCGGCCATTGCTGGCTGGCTCCACGTGGTCTGAACCAAACCTCCCCCCCCATCCTATAATAAAGATTTGTGTACCCCTTTGCTCTGGACGTCCGCTCTCTTCTCCGCGGTGCAGCCGGACACCAGACCACCACAACAACATTCTACTTTTTCTTCCCCTTCTTCCACTGCTCCACCTCTTCCTTTTACATCAGATTCTTTTCCACAACCACCGCTTCTTACTGTGCCACGTGACTCACTCAACCCCTTCTTACTCCTCCTCCTCCTCATTCTCCTTTGCCTTCACTCACTATGAACCCGGGTTTGCCTGCTACCAGTGATAAAAAACAGAAAAATTCCTTTCAAAAGTGTTACTGA
The DNA here is from genome assembly GCF_950295315.1 of Erinaceus europaeus. NCBI lineage: Eukaryota > Metazoa > Chordata > Mammalia > Eulipotyphla > Erinaceidae > Erinaceus > Erinaceus europaeus. The sequence continues at coordinate 3,558,164 of NC_080184.1, forward strand.
GTGATGCCTTGAATTTAATGCTTTTCCCTTGCACCCTACAAGGGAAGGAACTGAGATGGACTATAAAACTTGGCCAGATAAGATTCCTAGAGATATCTCACCCAGTCAGTTAATGGGTAAGAGTGCCTTTATTTCTCCCAGTGAACATTAGAAAAAAGGACAGGCCAACACACCCATCCAAAAAGATCTGTGTACACATATGTTCTTGGCAGCACAATTTGTAATAGCCAAAGCCTGGAAGAAACCCAGGTGTCCAACAGCAGATGAGTGGCTGAGCAAGTTGTGGTCTATCTACACAATGGAATACTACTCAGCTGTAAAAAATGGTGACTTCACCATTTTCAGCCCATCTTGGATGGACCTTGAAAAATTCATGTTAAGTGAAATAAGTCAGAAACAGAAAGATGAAGATGGGATGATCTCACTCTCAGGCAGAAGTTGAAAAACAAGATCAGAAGAGAAAATACAAGTAGAACCTGAACTGGAATTGGCATATGGCACCAAAGTCAAAGACTCTGGGATGGGTGGGGTAGGGGGAGAATACAGGTCCAAAAAGGATGACAGAGGACCTAGTAGGGGTTGTATTGTTATGTGGAAAACTGGGAAATGTTATGCATGTACAAACTATTGTATTTACTGTCAAATGTAGAACATTAATTCCCCAGTAAAGAAATTAAAAAAAAAAAAAAAAAGAAAGAAAAAGAAAAAAGGACAGGTGCCTTGCTGGACAATCAGGAATCAGAGTAAGTGACAAGTTACCTAGCACTCATGTAGAGACTTCCAGCTGTGTTTCTCAGAAAACCACAGAACCCTACAGGGAATTTGTGGACAGGCTCCAAGAAGCTATCAGTAGACAAATAGACAATAAAGAAGCAGCCAAAATTCTAATTAAGCAATTAGCCTATGATAATGCAAACCAAGATTGTAAAGGAATTCTTGGGCCACTTAAAGATGTTGGTTTAAGTATTGCTCAGATGATAAAAGCATGTATTGAGGTACAGACTCAAACCCATAAAGCACATGGTATGACTGTGTCAAATCAGGCCACATATGTGGCGGGCTCAGTACAGCCCATGCAAAACAAGGTTTGTTTTAGACATAATCATGAGCGCTATTTACAAACGACAACCCTTCAGCTTCGTCACTCGGGTGAGACCTTTCCTTTCACAGTATTCTCTAATTCCATCCCAGGTGGTTCACTTCCTAACAAAGTCCCAAAACCTAGATATAGACCAGGTTCCAGGAGATAGAGCATATGTTCACACGTATCCATAAACTAGGGCAAAATATATACCTGAGTAGTAATATATACCTAAGCAGTAGTACACTAGAGTTTGCAGTGAGTAACCCCCAACACTTCATCTCCACTATTCTAACCTTTGGGTCCATGATTCTTCAACAATTTGTTTGGCTTTGTATGTTAACTCTCTTTTCAGCCACCAGGTTCCAGATGCCACCAGGATGCTGGCCAGGCTTCCCTGGACTGAAGACCCCACCAATGTGTTCTGGAGCTCCGCTTCCCCAGAGACCCACCCTACGAGGGAAAGAGAGAGGCAGACTGGGAGCATGGACCGACCAGTCAACGCCCATGTTCAGCGGGGAAGTAATTCCAGAAGCCAGACCTTCTACCTTCTGCAACCCACAACGATCCTGGGTCCATGCTCCCAGAGGGATAGAGAATGGGAAAGCTATTGGGGAGGGGATGGGATATGGAGATTGGGTGGAGCGAATTATGTGGAGTTGTACCCCCCCCATCCTATGATTTTGTTAATGTCTCCTTTCTTAAATTAAAAAAAAATAAATATAAAAGAATTGGAAAGTGAATCTCAAATAAATTGATTATAAGGTATCTGGAGATGACAGATATTCAAAACCTCCCTTAACCAAGTGCCCACTCTATAAAAGAGGCTTTCACTGGGCTATCCACTGTCCATCCAGAACTTACGCAGGAGATAACTCTTTGCCAGATAACAAAAATCTCGGGTCCTGGCCCTCCAGCCTGCAAAGGAATGAGGAATGTTGGATGACTCTGAAGGGTAGTCACTTACGACAGGCATGGATCTTTTTAAAAATTTTTTATTTATAAAAAGGAAACATTGACTAAACCATAGGATAAGAGGGATACAACTCCACACAGTTCCCACCACCAGAACTCCGTATCCCATCCCCTCCCCTGATAGCTTTCCTATTCTTTATCCCTCTGGAAGTATGGACCCAGGGTCATTGTGGGATGCAGAAGGTGGAAGGTCTGGCTTCTGGAATTGCTTCCCCGCTGAACATGGACGTTGACAGGTCGACCCATACTCCCAGACTGTCTCTCTCTTTCCCTAGTGGGGAAGGGCTCTGACACAATTCATAATAGCCAAAACCTGGAAGCAACCCAGGTGCCCAACAACAGATGAGTGGCTGAGAAAGTTGTGGTATATATACACAGTGGAATACTATGCAGCTATTAAGAACAATGAACCCAAATTCTCCGACCCATCTTGGACAGGCATAAATCTTAAGGGATTGCCTCACTGTATCATTTATGTCTTTAACCTTCTAGTCTCTCTATGGGGAAGTGATTTATTTGAATATGATATATGTATATATGTACTGACTCAAATTTATCCTAGAAGCCATTGTTGACTGTGGTGAGCTATTATATATGCCTATGTCTTGTAACCTAAAGAGAAAAAATAGAAACTGTACCTACCAGTGTTTGGGGTCCTCTCCCCAAAGGTTTTATTGATGTTTTGTCACTGTGCTCTAATTAACATCTCTAGTGTTCAATCACATTCTAGAATTATTGGTACTGGCCATGCAGGACAAATTAAAATTTATCATTTGCCCCATGGCACCTGAGCTGAAAAGTTATAGGGTATAATTCCTATACCCTATTGGGTCTGGGTGGTAGCGCAGTGAGTTAAGCGCACACGGCGCAAAGCGCAAGGACCAGCACAAGGATCCCGGTTCGAGCCTTCAGCTCCCCACCTGCAGAGGGGTCACTTCACAAGCGGTGAAGCAGGTCTGCAGGTGTCTAGCTTTCTCTCCTCCTCTCTGTCTCCCCTCCTCTCTCCATTTCTCTCTGTCCTATCCAACAACGATGACAACAATAATAACTACAACAATAATACACAACACAGGCAACAAAAGGGAAAATAGATAAATAAGCTGGTCCCTGAGCTTTGCGCCACGTGCACTTAACCCGCTGCGCTGCCACCCGACTCCCCCCCAACCCCCCGCCTTATGGGTGTTTTATTCAGAACACTTTTATCACTGATTTTGACAAATAGATGTTTCAGTTTGCTAAGCTAAAATTTGTTCCTATCTCTGTGGACACTGTCACAGGCTAAATTTATACATGCCACCTGTCACACATAAAACAGCCCATGCTTGTGAATGCTTTCTCTGCCTTCGCTGCTAAGGGTATTCCTTATAATATATTTGGCCGACAATGCCCTGAATATATTTCTAGATCATTGATTATTTCTCCTAACATGTAATCGGCATGCCTTACTACCCAACTAGATGAACAATAGTGAAACACTCACTGTAACACACCCTTAAAGGGTTAATTCTCAATACAGAGGACTTTATATATTTAAATTTTTTGCACTATATAATTCTTTTTTAAAGAATTTATTTATTTATTTATTTATTTATGAGAAAGATAGGAAGAGAGAAAAAACAGCCATCATTCTGGTACATATGCTGCCGGGGATCGAACTCGGGACCTCATGCTTGAGAGTCTAGTGTCTTAGCCACTGTGCCACCTCCCGGACCACTGTACTGTATAATTCTAATCAAACAGCTGTTACTTGTTACTTTTCTCCAGAGCTCCTAATCCTTCTCCAGCAGATGCCTCATGATTGGTCTAAGTCTTTGGGGTTGAAGTTGATAAGATTACTAAATTAAGGCATAGGGTAAATTTGTCCTAGTTCATCATTCACAGGTCTTGTTTGGACCCATGCTGAGCAGTTAAAACTCTCCTCTGCAAACTTCTCACCAGAACACAACAAGCTGAAACCTGGATTGCAACAGCCCAACACTCTAGACATGCCATGGTCACCACCAAGAGCCATCTGAATTCAGGGATACCTCTGTCAGTCTCTGTTCTGAGCTTCCTTTTTTTTTTTTTTTTTTTGCTTCCAGGGTTATTGCTGGGGCTCAGTGCCTGCACCATGAATCCACTATTCCTGGAGGCCACTTTTTCCCCCTTTGTTGCCCTTGTTGGGGTTATTATTATTGTTGTTGATGTTGTTCATTGTTGGATAGTGTTGGTATGCTTCTAATTCTGCTTTTAAAAACCCCTTCTGTTTCATTTGGTTTAATCCCCCCTGCTTAACAGTGCATTCTATTTACATAACCACTGTATTCTATTTACATAACCACTGCATGGCATTGGTTTAATCCCCACTGGTTCATGATGTGTTTTTGCTCCGCCCCCTCTCCTTGTCACACCCTGATTTTCACCAGTCACTTTTCTCTCCACCCTCTCTATGTCACATCCTGTCCCCACGCTACTTGGCTAATATATATATATATATATATATATATATATATATATATATATATATGGACAAGATTGTTTTCAGTTAGTTGTTAGTTTAGTTTAGCTCGGCTTAGATTGTGCTGCGTCCTGCATGAATAAAGAGATACTGCGTACAGCTCAACCATGAGTCCCGGGTCGTCTGTCTCCGCCGGCAAAGCCAGCCCGACAGGATAGGACAGAGAGAAATGGAGAGAGGAGGGGAAACAGAGAGAGGGAGAGAAAGACAGACACCTGCAGACCTGCTTCACCACCTGTGAAGGGACTCCCCTGCAGGTGGGGAGCCGGGGGCTCGAACCTGGATCCTTATGCCGGTCCTTGTGCTTTGCGCCACCTGCGCTTAACCTGCTGTGCTACCGCCCAACCCCCTGAGCTTCCTTAAGTGATGGCCCACCCCTGGGTTAGACTCAGATACCAGATCACATGTCTTCAGGTTAACAGGACCTTATCTGATAACCCAGTTGTTGCAGCTGCGCTTTTGGGAGCCAAGTCAGGGCCTGAGAGGAAACCTTAGAAAGATGAAGATTTGACTTGGTTTCCATTCCTCAGTATAGACTCTGAGCATCTTTGTCCATCTCTGTACTAAGAAGTGGAAAATTGTGATTTACCAAACCTGCTGACCATAGAAAGTCGGGTACAGCACTCAAGTGACATGAATATACCATGATATGCTCAAGTGCACAGGGATTGTGGGTGGATGAAACGGACTTAAAAGCACAGACAGACGAAAGTCAGGGGCTCTTAGGTTCCTGCTTCTTCTCCTGCTCAGACGCATCTCGGCCATGCTTCCGTTCCTGGGAACTGAGCACATGCGACTCAGTTAGCCGGTAAGATCTAGACTTCCCCTACAGCCCTCAGTAACCTAGATCTCTGCTGATAAATGTTTATCTCGTGGGGCTGCACTTCATGGACTTTATGGGCCTAGTGTATTTTATTTTATTTTATTTATAAAAAGGAAACACTGACAAAAACCATAGGATAAGAGGGGTACAACTCCACACAGTTCCCACCACCAGAACTCCGTATCCCATCCCCTCCCCTGATAGCTTTCCTGTTCTTTATCCCTCTGGGAGGATGGACCCAGGGTCATTATGGAGTGCAGAAGGTGGAAGGTCTGGCTTTTGTAATCGCTTCCCCACTGAACATGGGTTTTGGCAGGTCGATCCATACTCCCAGCCTGTCTCTCTCTTTCCCTAGTGGGGCAGGGATCTGGGAAAGTGAGGCTCCAGGACATACTGGTGGGGTTGTCTGGTCACATCATGGTAGCATATGGAACTTGGTGCCTGAAAAGAGAGTTGACATACAAAGCCAAACAAATCGCTGACCAATCATGAACCTAAAGGCTGGAATAGTGCAGATGAAGAGTTGCGGGAGGTGTCTCCGGGCCTACTGTTTTTTTCTTTTGTTTTTTGTTGTTGTTGTTGTTTGTTTTGGTTTTGGTCACTAGGGTTATGGCTGGGGCTCAGTGCCTGCACCATGAATCCACTGCTCCTGGAGGCCACTTTTTCTTTCCCCCTTTTGTTGTCCTTGTTTTATTGTTGTTATGGCTACTATTATTGTTGTTATCGATGTCATTGTCATTGGATAGGACAGAGAAAAATGGAGAGAGGAAGGGAAGACAGAGAGGGGGAGAGAAAGACAGACACCTGCAGACCAGCTTCACCTCTTATGAAGTGACTCCCCTGCAGGTGGGGAGCCAGGGGCTCGAACTGGAATCCCGGCGCCAGTCCTTGCGCTTTGCGCCATGTTTGCCTAACCCGCTGTGCTACCGCCTGACCCCCGCCTGGCATATTCTTAACCCCAGCTGATTGCTGCTTATTTTGCAGTCCCTAAAATGTATGTCCCATCCCTCTGTAACACCCTAATGAGACTCTGGTTTGTTTAAACTTGCTCCCAGAGCCAAATCCATTACATGCCACTGCAGCCAAAGTCCCCTTTTTCTTTCTTTTTTTAATTTTCTTTTTTTTTCTTTTTTTTTGCCTCCAGGGTTATTGCTGGGGCTCGGTGTCTGCTCTATGAATCCACTGCTCCTGGACACCATTTTTCCCTTTTGTTGCCCTTGTTGTTTATCATTGTTGTTGTTATTATTGTTGTTGTTGTTGAATAGGACAGAGAGAAATGGAGAGAGGAGGGGAAGACAGAGAGGGGGAGAGAAAAACAGACACCTGCAGACCTGTTTCACCGCTTGTGAACTGACTCCCCTCTGCAGGTGAGGAACCGGGGGCTCCAACCGGGATCCCTGTGCCAGTCCTTGCGCTTCGTACCATGTGCACTTAACCCGATGCACTACGGCCCGGCCCCCTCTTTTTAATTTTCAACAGGCTCTATACTTCCCCACTCGCAAAGTCCTTTGTCTAATGAACAGAAACTGAGGGTTCCCCGCCTCCCCATACCAGGGATAGAGCCTGTGAATAATGCAGGACTTGGGAAGTCATTCATGGGGCAGGACATTCTAGGGAACAGCCCAGCCCTGTCCTCCTGGGGAGGGGTGGGGAGGAAGGACAGGGGCACAGAGGGACTCAGGACTGGTGTGGAAGGAAATGGTCATTCCCAGTGAGGTTCCCTCCTGCAGAAGGAAACTTCACAAGTGGTGAAGCAGGTCTGCAGGTGTCTCTCTGTCTGGCAGGTTTGGGAAGGAAGGAGGGTAGGAGGGAGGGAAGAGGTAGATGTCCCTGAGAGTATAAGATTAGGTGTCTGGGATGTGGGGGGCTGGATGTCAAGGGGAGGGGGTTTCAGAGTCAGGTTGGGGCCTGTGAGCTGTGTGACTTCAGGCAAATTTCTTACCCTCTCTGGGGGTCTCCCCACACCTCCCCCTACAGCTGGTTATGACTGCAAGAATCACACCACACCCAGGGCCAGGGAGATAGCTACTGCTGAGCACAAGACTCTCCTGTCTCAGACTCTGAGGTCCTGAGTTCAATGCCCAGTGCTGCCATCAGCCAGAGCTAAGCAGGGCCCTGGTTTAAAGAAAAAAGCTCACATATGTAAAGAATTCTGAGAAATCAACAAGTAAAATACAGAGGTCCAGGGAGATAGAGTGATGGTTCTGCGACAAGACTCTCCTGCCTGAGGCCGTAAGGTCCCAGGTTCAATTCCCCAGCACCACCATCAGCCAGAGCTGAGCAGGGCTCTGGTCTCTCTCTCTGTCTCTGTCTCTCACTGTCTCTATCTCTGTTTCTCATAAAAATAAATAAAAGTAGGGGGCCAGGCAGTGGACCACACAGTTAAGCACAAGGACCTGCGAAAGGATCCCAGTTCGAGCCCCCGGCTCCCCACCTGCAGGGGAGTCTCTTCACAGGCAGTGAAGCAAGTCTGCAGGTGTCTGTCTTTCTCTTCCCCTCTCTATCTCCCCCTCCTCTCTCAGTTTCTCTCCGTCCTGTCCAATAAAATAGGAAAAAAATGGCCTCCAGGAGCAGTGGATTCATAGTTCAGACACCGAACCCCAATGATTACCCTGGAGGCATCATCATCATCATCATCATCATCATCATCATCATAATAATAGTGTTATTATAAATGTCTTTATTTCAGAGAACTGGAGCTAGTGAAGTGACTTACCTGACCCAGGTTCAAGCCTCACCCCTAACACATTGGAGGAAGCTTTAGTGCTGTGGTCTCTCTCTCTCTCTCTCTCTCCCTCTCTCTTTTCCCCTCCTTCATTAATAAACAGATAAAGCTTAAAAAAAGATTGTAACATCTAGAGAGAGTGTTATGTAGTAAAACATGTACCTCATTTATGTTTTTCTTCCCATTCTCCACCTATCTCTCCCCCTCTCCCTCTCTCCCCCTCTCCCTCTCTCTCTCTCCCTCTCTCTCCCCCTCTATCCCCATCTCCCTCCCTCTCTCCCCCTCTCCCTCTCTCTCTCCCCTTCTCTCTCTCTCTCTCTCTCTCTCCCTCTCCCTCCCTCTCTCTCCCCTGCTCCCTCTCTTTCTATCTTGTTCTCTTTCTCCATTGCTAAAGTGTTATTTTTAGATCAATGAGGCATGGGAAGAGAGAGAGAGGAGCAGAGACTCCCTCTGGTATGTGCGATGCCAGGGGTTAAACTCAGGACCTCATGCTGTACTCCCCCCTTCTTTTTTCCTTCCCCCTCTCCCTGCTCCCTTTCTCCTTCCTTCTCTTCTCCTTCCTTCCCCTCTTCCCCTACCATGTAACTTAATGACTTAAGGGCAGAGGACAGCTGGAATCCCGATCCACCACTCCCCCCACCACCTGCAGATGGGGAGGGTTGGGCGGGTCTGGCTGAGGCTCAGTGATCTCACCTGAAGACCAGAGTTATTCATAGTGGGGGAACTTCACTGGGGCGGATTTTGAAGGGCAGTAGAGGGAACCCAAGCATGAAGCCGGGTTCTAGGCCCTTATTTAAGTCTGTGGAAAACAGAAACCACAAGTGGTGGGCTTTCAGAAGACAAAAGTCTCTCCTGTGGTCTCTGTCACCTCTCCGTCATCTGCAGTCATCTCCTGGAAGAGTGAGTGAGTAGGGAGAGAGAAAGAGAAAGAAAGAACATATATGGAGAGTGTGGGCTGGTACTGCAAGACTCTAGAACGAGATCAAGGGGGTGGCAGCCGGCTGGGCACATCTGAGCAAAAAGCGAGAGGCAGAGGGCACTGGGGAGTCATGGAAGGTTGTAGGCTGAGGCAGGAACTCTGGTGTGAGAACTCACATCAGGGCCCTGGATGGCCCCCACCCAGGCATGCAGACATGCAGACAACCCTCTCCCCAAGTCGTTGGGCTTGAGTCCCCATCAGGTGACAGGGGCCGGCACTGGGTCTCTTGCATTCAGAGCCTCACGTTGGAGAAGTCCAATGCTGTATCCACCGCATCTCCCTTCCCTCTCTCTTTTTTAAATTTTTTTAAGTTTTTTGTTTTATTTATTTAGTTAGTTAGTTGCCCTTCTTGTTTTTTGTTGTAGTTATTATTGATGTCATCATTGTTGGATAGGACAGAGAGAAATGGAGAGAGGAGGGGAAGACAGAGAGAGGGAGAGAAAGATAGACACCTGCAGACCTGCTTCACCGCTTGTGAAGCGACTCCCCTGCAGGTGGGGAGCCGGGGGCTCGAACCGGGATCCTTCCGCTGGTCCCTGCGCTTTGCGCTTAACCCGCTGCGCTACCGCCCGACTCCCCCCTCTCTTTTCCCTTCCCCCTCTCTCCCTGCTCCCGTGTTTCCTTCCTTCTCCCCTCCCTCCTTCCCCTCTTCCCCCACCATGTGACTTAAAGGTTGGGGACAGAGTCACAAGGTTGGATCCTGACTCCACCACTCGGACCTTGGTTCTGGGGACAGAGTGGGGGCACCGTCCTGACAGCCTTCTTTCTTCTTTAATTTTTGATTGGTGATTAAATCATGATTAACAAGACTGGGAGGCTGGGTGGTGGCGCACCCGGTTAAGCAAACATATGCACAAGGATCCGGGTTCGAGCCCCCCTGGCTCCTCGCCTGATGGGGTCGCTTCACAGCCGGTGAATCAGGTCTGCAGGTGTCTGTCTTTCTCTCCCCCTCTCTGCCTTCCCCTCCTCTCTCCATTTCTCTCTGTCCTATGCAACAATGACAACAATAATAATAACTACAACAATGATGGACAACAAAAGGGAAAAAGTAGCCTCCAGGAGCGGTGGATTCTTAATGCAGACACTGAGCCCCAGAGATAACCCTGGAGGCAAAGAAAAAGAAAAGAAAAGCTTCCCCCTGAAGGTGTGGATGAGGGGCTTAAACCCAGGTCCTTGCACATTGTAACATATGCACTCAACCAGGTGCACCACTACCTGGCCCCGAAGCTTCCCTATTCTTTTTTATTACTATTGTTGCTGTTGTTGTAGTTATTGTTGTTGTTGTTGTTGGATAGGACAGAGAAAAATGGAGAGATGAGGGAGAGACAGAGAGAGGGGGGAGAGAAAGACAGACACCTGCAGACCTGCTTCACTGCCTGTGAAGCAACTCCCCTGCAGGTGGGGAGCCGGGGGCTCGAACCACGATCCTTATGCCGGTTCTTGGGCTTTGCGCCACCTGTTTAACCCGCTGTGCTACCACCTGACTCCCCCACTTCCCTAGTCTCTTTTTAATGATATCTCCAATTTTTTATATTTATTTTCCCTTTTGTTGCCCTTACTGTTTTTTGTTGTTGTAGTAGTTATTATTGTTGTTATTGCTGTTGTCGTTGTTGGATAGGACAGAGAAAAAGGGAGAGAGAAGGGGAAGACAGAGAGGGGGAGACAAAGACAGACACCTGCAGACCTGCTTTACCACCTGTGAAGCGACCCCCCTGCAGGTGGGGAGCCGGGGGCTCGAACCAGGATCCTTACGAGGGTCCTTGCGCCTTGTGCAGCCATGTGCACTTAACCTGCTGTGCTACCGCCCAACTCCCCAACCTCCCTATTCTTTATCCCTCTGGGGTTATGGACCAAAAATCTTTATGGGGTGCATAAGATGGAAGGTCTGGCTTCTGTATTTATTTGTTATTTTATTTTATTTTATTTTATTTTTGCCTTCAGGGTTATCGCTAGTGCTTGGTGCCAGCACTATGAATCCACCACTTCTGGTGGCCATTTTTGTTTGTTTGTTTGTTTTGATAGAACATAGAGAAAGTAAGGAGGGGGGGATAGGAAGAGAGTAAAAGAGAGACACCTGCAGACCTGCTTCACTAATTGTTACGCTTCTCCCCTGACGGTGGGGGGGGGGCCCTCGAACCCAGATCCTTGTGTGGGTCCTTGCACTTAGTACTATGTGTGCTTAGCAGGGTGCACCATCACCCGTTCCCTTGGCCATTTTTGTTCTACAGGCCTGCCTTCAGCTCACTGCTGAGTCTTACCTCCACCTGTTACTGCTTCTGAGCGACCTTCCTCTCTTCCTCTCCCACATAAGAGAGACAGCACCAGCCTTCCTCTGGTGCTTTCCAGATCCCCTTCCTTCTCGGTGAAGCTGTGAAAACAAAGGTTCTGGGAGTCAGGCAGTAGCGCAGCGGGTTAAGCGCAGGTGGCGCAAAATGCAAGGACCGGCGTTAAGGATCCCGGTTTGAGCGCCCCAGCTCCCTACATGCAGTGGAGTCACTTCCCAGGCGGTGAAGCAGGTCTGCAGGTGTCTGTCTTTCTCTCCCCCTCTCTGTCTTCCCCTCGTCTCTCCATTTCTCTCTGTCCTATCCAACAGTAACGACATCAATAACAACAATAATAACTACAACAGTAAAACAAGGACAACAAAAGGGAATAAATAAATTTTTTTTTTAAAGTTCCTGGTGATAAACATTTTGAATCCTGATGGAATTGGGCTTCAGAGTCCTCTGGTCATCTTCCCCTATTTTCTAGCCCGTTCTGGGAGTATGGACTAAAATTCTTTTATGGGGTGCAGAAAGTGGGAGGTCTGGCTTCTGGAATTGCTTCTCCTCTGGACATGAGTGTTGGCAGGTGGATCCATACTCCCAGCCTCTCTCTCTCTTTCCCTAGTGGGGCAGGGCTCTGGGGAGGTGGGGCTCCAGGACATGTTGGTGAGTTCATCTGCCCAGGGAAGTCAGGTTGGCATCATGGTAGCATCTGCGACTTGGTGGCTGAAAAGTATTAAGATATAAAACAGGGGGGTGGGGGTGGAGCACCTGGTTGAGTGCACACGTTACAATGTTCAAGGGCTTGGGTTCAAGCCCCCAGTCCCTACCTGCAGGGGAGAAAATCTTGGCAAGTGTTGAAGCAAGCATAGCAAAGCATGTGTCCTATCCAGTGAGCTATAACTCCAGCCCTAAATAAAGATTTTTTTGAAAGTAAGGTCTGGGAGATAGTTTAATGGATAGAGTACATGCCCTGGGTTGTATGCTTAACACCACAGGCAGTGCCATGGACAGCACCCAGGGAGCCCCATGGAGGGTGGGCAGGGCCGTGGGGGTCTCTCCCCTTTCTAAGCACCATGCACAGCACCCAGGGAGCTCATGGAGGGTGGGCAGGGCTGTGGGGTCTCTCCTCTCTCAGCACCAGGCACAGCACCCAGGGGGCCCATGGAGGGTGGGCTGGGCTGTGGGGTCTCTCCTCTCTCAGCACCAGGCACAGCACCCAGGGGGCCCATGGAGGGTGGGCAGGGCTGTGGGGTCTCTCCTCTCTCAGCACCAGGCACAGCACCCAGGGAGCCCATGGAGGGTGGGCTGGGCTGTGGGGTCTCTCCTCTCTCAGCACCAGGCACAGCACCCAAGTTCAAGCCCCCAGCTCCCCACCTGCAGGGAGGTAGCTTCCCAAGTGGTGAAGCAGGGCTGCAGGTGTCTCTCTGTCTCCCTCCCTATCTCCCTCCTTCTCCTTCTCCATTTCTCTCTGCCCTTTCAAATAAAATAGAAAGAAAAAAAATTGAAGTCTCAGAGACAAGGGACATAGTTTTTTTTAAGATATTGTTTATTTATTTATTATTTATGAGGAAGATAAAGAAGAGAGAGAAAGAGCCAGACATCACTCTGGCACATGTGCTGCTGGAGACTGAACTCAGGACCTCATGCTTGCGAGTCCCATGCTTTATCCACTGTGCCACCTCCTGGACCATGTGGGGGCATATGTTTGAGGTTCCCACATTCATGAGACCATAGGTGTTCGTATCCGTGGAGCAACCAATATGTCCCTTGCGTGTGATGGCTAGGCCCTGGGTCCCCTCACGCTATGACCCACTAGATGCTGATGTTTAACTTTCAAAGAAGTTCTGACACCGAGATCCCCAAGCTGTGACTGAGTCCTTTGAAAGAACATCTCCTTGACAGGTGGTGAGACCCCTGTCTCTGGGAGAAACCAAGAAGGATCTTCATGGAGGAAGGCTACTACTCAGGTAAGGGGGTCTTTCTAACCCCAAAAGAGGGGTCTTTCTGGGGTTCCCACCAACCTTTGCAGGCACCCTGTAGTCCCACCTTCCACCACAAAAGAGAAGGGGATTCCCAGCTCCCTCTGTACAGAGAACAGGGTCTCATTTTTAGAAAAGGCTTGGGAGAGTGAGCCTCAGGCCTGAAGCCTGGCAGGAGAGGGAAACCCCAGGCCCTCCCTCCTCTGACTCAGAAAATCCACCCCCTAAAGGAAAAAATTTAAAAAAGGAAAAAGGGGGTTCCAGCTGGGACAGAGAGTGGAAATCCTAGTTAGAAAGTGGGGAAGTGTCTTAAAGAATCAGTTTAACATGAAGAACCCTCAAAACGAGAGTGACAACAGGGGTCCTGGGCCCACCGTGGAACCCCAAGGTAGAGGGGTTGGGGGGGGAGTGGTGCATGGCAGAAGGTGAAGGAAGGGAGGGGGTGTCTGGCTTAAGGGGGACAGAAAGGGGTTGGGGTTCAGATGAGAAGAACTGGGAGCTGGTGTCCTATATTTAGAGAAAACTGGGAACCGGGTGGTAGGACACATATCACCCTGTGCAAGGACCTGGGTTTGGGCTCCCATTTCCCATCTGCAGGGGAATGCTTCATGAGTGGTGAAGCAGAACTGCAGGTGTCTCTCTTTCTCTCTCCCTCTCTATCTCCCCTTCCGTCTCCATTTCTCTCTGTCCTTTCAAGTAAAAATAAAATAGAAATAAAGAGAGAGAGAGAGAGAGAGAAAGGAAGGGTGGATGGATAGATGGAAGGAAGGATGGAAGGATGAAGGAAAGAGAAAAGGAAAAAAGATAAAATGGCCACTTGGAGCTGTGGATTCATAGTCCTGGCACCAAGCTGTAGTAATAACTCTGGAGGCAATAAAAATACATTAAATAGGAGCCAAGTGGTGGCACACCTGGTTGAGTGCACGTTACAATGCACAAGGACCCAGGTTCAAACCCACATTCCCCACCTGCAGGAGGAAAGGTTTGTGAGTGGTGAAGCAGAGCTGCAGGTGTCTCTCTGTCTCTCTTCTTCTCTAGCTCCCTTCCCTCTTGATTTCTGACTGTCTCTATCCAATAAATAAATATTTAAAAATTAAATACATTAAATAAAAACAGAAAATTAGGGTGCTAGGGATAAGGGGGGTCTCCAAAGGAAAATGTCCCCCCATACACAATACATATCCCAGAATCAGAGGGAGGGGGATTAAATTTATATATTTGTTTATTTATTTATTTTATTGCCTCCAGGGTTATTGCTGGGGTTCCATGCCTGCACTATGAATCCACTGCTCCTAGTGGCCTTTTTTTTTTTTCTATTTTTATTGGAGAGGACAGAGAGAAATTGAGAGGGGAGGGGAAGATAGAGAGGGGGAGAGAAAGACAGACACCTGCAGACCTGCTTCACCGCCTGTGAAGCGACTCCCCTGCAGGTGGGGAGCCGGGGGCTCGAACCCAGGTCCTTGTGCTTAGTCACAGGTGAAAACTGAGCATGTGGGAGTCAGGCGGCTGCGCAGCGGGTTAAGCGCACGTGGCACAAAGCACAAGGACCAGCATAAGGATCCCGGTTCAAGCCCCCTGGCTCCCCACCTGTAAGGGGATCGCTTCACAGGCGGTAAAGCAGGTCTGCAGGTGTCTGTCTTTCTCTCCCCCCTCTGTCTTCCCCTCCTCTCTCCATTTCTCCCTGTCCTATCCAACAACAACGACATCAATAACAACAATAATAACTACAACAATAAAACAACAAGGTCAACAAAAGGGAATAAATAGATGAATAAATATTTAAAAAAGAAAAAATACTTTTAAAAAACTGAGCTTGTGAGGGGGAGAGAGGGGGAGAGGTTGAGGGGACCGGGGTGATCACCTGGGGGGGCTTCTCCCAGATTTGTCTGTCTGTCTCCCTCTCTCCCCTCCAGCCTGGTTTGTGGACAGAGAGACTGAGAGGTCCTGGGATGAGAGCCTTGTGCAGAGATAGCTGGGGGGGTCACTGAGGCCGTTGGCTTCAGAGCGGGAGTGAGGATTGTGAGGTTGGGGGGGACTATGGCTGCCTAGACTCACCCTGTACCCCCTCCTCACCCCCCACCCCCATAGAGGTCCCAGATGAGCTCCCCAGAAGGTGGCAACAGTCTGGACGGTCCTGCCGGCAGGGAATGCTGTTGGCTCTCCTGGGCCTGGTGACTGCGGCACTCTGGGCCGGCCTGCTGACTCTGATGCTTCACTGGCGTGAGGAACCCCCTGCCTCCCAGCCCCACGTGACCCCGACCCACACTCCAGCCCCCCCCCCATCCCACCCAGCTCCCCAACTCTCACCCAATCCAGACTCTCTGTGGAATAGACCTGGGACATCACCCCCCATCCAATCTCCAACTGGATGTAGACACCCCAAAACTCTGGCTCCCTCTTGTCCCTCTCCTTCCCGCACCTATAGATTGGGACTCAGAGCAGAATCTGAAGAAACTGGAAGAGATGTCGGCCAAGAATGGTAAGAAAGGTCCAAGAGGAGGTAGGGAGACTGGGAGGGCTGGGAGAGAGACAGAAGGACACTTACTGCACTGTTCCACCATTTTTGAAGCTTCCCCTCTACAGGTGGGGACCCAGGACTTGAATCTGGGTCCTTGTGCATTGTAACATATGTGCTCAACTAGGTGCACCAGTGCATAGTTGCTGAATAGGGAGACACCTCACAGCCCTGCCCACCCTCCATGGGGCTCCCTGGGTGCTGTGCCTGGTGCTGAGAGAGGAGAGACCCCACAGCCCTGCCCACCCTCCATGGGGCTCCCTGGGTGCTGTCCATAGTGCTGAGAGAGGAGAGACCCCACAGCCCTGCCCACCCTCCATGGGGCTCCCTGGGTGCTGTGCATGGTGCTTAGAAAGGGGAGAGACCCCCACAGCCCTGCCCACCCTCCATGGGCTCCCTGGGTGCTGTGCATGGTGGTGAGAGGGGAGAGACCCCACAGCCCTGCCCACCCTCCATGGGCTCCCTGGGTGCTGTGCCTGGTGCTGAGAGAGGAGAGACCCCACAGCCCTGCCCACCCTCCATGGGGCTCCCTGGGTGCTGTGCATGGTGCTTAGAAAGGGGAGAGACCCCCACGGCCCTGCCCACCCTCCATGGGCTCCCTGGGTGCTGTGCCTGGTGCTGAGAGAGGAGAGACCCCACAGCCCTGCCCACCCTCCATGGGCTCCCTGGGTGCTGTGCAGGGTGCTGAGAGAGGAGAGACCCCACAGCCCTGCCCTCCCTCCATGGGCTCCCTGGGTGCTGTCCATGGTGCTGAGAGAGGAGAGACCCCACAGCCCTGCCCACCCTCCATGGGCTCCCTGGGTGCTGTGCATGGTGCTGAGAGAGGAGAGACCCCACAGCCCTTCCCACCCTCCATGGGCTCCCTGGGTGCTGTGCCTGGTGCTGAGAGAGGAGAGACCCCACTGCCCTGCCCACCCTCCATGGGGCTCCCTGGGTGCTGTGCATGGTGCTGAGAGAGGAGAGACCCCACAGCCCTTCCCACCCTCCATGGGCTCCCTGGGTGCTGTGCCTGGTGCTGAGAGAGGAGAGACCCCACAGCCCTGCCCACCCTCCATGGGCTCCCTGGTGCTGTCCATGGTGCTGAGAGAGGAGAGACCCCACAGCCCTTCCCACCCTCCATGGGCTCCCTGGGTGCTGTCCATGGTGCTGCGAGAGGAGAGACCCCACAGCCCTGCCCACCCTCTGTGGCGCACTAGAGGGAAACTCCATGGATGGTGGAGCATTGCTAATAGCTGTTCTTATTCTCTCTCTCAAGGAAAAACTCTCCCCCTGAGAAGTTTCATAAGAGAAAGCTCCCTCCCCACCAAAAACAAAATTGATCTGTAATGACATTGACCTTAATGGGATGGGGGTGGGGGTTGCTGAGCTGAAAGAGGAAGTTTGACCCCCCTTCCTGGCTTTTGAGAACTTAGCTTCTCCCCCCACCCCAACTCCCCAGTTTCTCAAGTGACCCAGGATATGGAGAGACACTGGGGCAGCCAGACGGCTCAGAAATCCCGGGGTGAGTGACTTGAATCTGGGGGTCGGGGGCAGGAAAGAAGGGGGGAGACCTGGGTGGACAGAGTACCCTGGATCCATTGCAAACCCCCCAACTGTGAACTGCAAAGCAGGGGATCCCCAACGTCCCAGGCTAAGTTGGAGGGGGAAGTGGCCCAGGAGGGGGCACAGTGGATAGAGTGTTGGGTTCTTAAGAGAGAGGTCCTGAGTTTGATTCCCGGTATCACATGTGCCTGAGGGAGGTTCTGTGGCTATCTCTATCTCTATCTCTAACTCTCTATCTCATAAGTAAACATGGAAGAAAGGAAGGAGGAAGAAAGAGAGAGAGAGAAAGAAAGAAAGAAAGAAAGAAAGAAAGAAAGAAAGAAAGAAGTTACCTTTCTGTTCTTCTTTCTCAGCTTCTGTTTATGAATGGGATCATCTCATACTCGTCTTTGTCTTTCTGACTTAGCTCACTTAACATAAGGAGAACAGAAAGGTAACCTCAAAGCAGGATTTGACTGAATTTGGAGTAGGGCACCAAAGTAAAAATCTCTAGCTGGAAGTCGAGGGTGGAAGTTTGGCTTCTCTGGGGGAAGGGGGGGGAGGTTAGGATGGGACACAGTCTTTTGGTGGTGGGAATGGTGTTTATGTACATTCCTTTTAATTTGTAGTCATATAAATCACTATTTAATTAATATGAGAGGGGGGAAATTGATTGAATGTCCCAAATTTTTTAAATAAATAAAAAAGAAAGAATCAAGAATCCCAGGAGGTAGTACAGTGGATAAAGCACTGGACTCTCAAGCATGAGGTCTTGAGTTTAATCTCTGGCATTCTCTCTCTCTCTCTCTCTCTCTCTCTCTCTTTCTCTCCCTCTCTCTCTCTCTCTCTTTCTCTCTCTCTCTCTCAAATAAAAGGAGTTGGGCGGTAGCACAGCGGGTTAAGCGCACAGACCGGCATAAGGATCCCGGTTCGAGCCACGGCTTCCCACCTGCAGGGGAGTCGCTTCACAGGCGGTGAAGCAGGTCTGCAGGTGTCTATCTTTCTCTCCCCCTCTCTGTCTTCCCCTCCTCTCTCCATTTCTCTCTGTCCTATCCAACAACAACGACGACAACAATAATAATTATAACAACAGTAAAAAGAACAAGGGCAAAAGGGAAAATAAATAAAATAAACTTTTTTAAAAAATTTAAAAACTACAAATATATCCTCTTTCATAAATTAAAAAAACTACAAATATATTTTCTCTCTCTCTCTTTCATCCTCACTGTGGCTTCACTGCTCTAGGTCAACTTTTTCAGCTAGAAAAACAAAAGACATAGATAGACAGAGAGACAGAGACCCCAAACCTCAAGCTTCCTCCAGTGTAGCGGGGGGGGGGGGGCCGGGCTCAAACTTGGATCATGCACATGGCAAAGCCTCTCCCTACACCCCCAAAAGGAGGGGGCAGTGGGAAAGAGAGTTAGGGTGTGTGTGTGTGTGTGTGTGTGTGTGTGTGTGTGTGTGTGTGTGTGTGTGTGAGGGGAGGTTATATTGAGAACTCGTTCACTATGTTGACCCTTCTCTTCCCTAACACCAGCTGACCAGATATCGCAGCACCTGGAGAAACTCCAAGCTGAACAAAAGAAGATGCAGTCACAGGGTGAGTCATTGCACTGGGGGTGAGGGGAGTGAATGTGTGAGTGAGTATGGGATCAGCGGGCCCTGAACCTCTGGCCTTGCAGATTCCTCACTCTTTGAGAACCTTGTGGCCCTTCAGGAGAATGTAATCAACTTCAAGTCCCTGAGTGAGTCTTGGGAAGGGGGTGGGGATTGCAGGGGGTAGGTAGACCTGACATGCATCTCCCCCCACTCCCCAACTTCTCTGTACCCCCCACCAGGCTTGAACAAGAGGCGGCAGACCCAAGATTCAGTGACAAGACTCTGGGAAGAGGTGGCCCGGCTGTGGATGGAGCTCCGAGTGGCCAATGGTGAGTGGGGGGGGGGGGAGGAACCAGGGACGCACCCTTCCCACAGTTACCTCGGGACATCCACCCCACCCGATCCTCTCCACCATCTAGAGAGAGGGACTCCCCTCCTCTGCCCCCCTCAGGTAAAGCAATCTTGTCTTCTCCATGGAAGAGGCTCTTCTGTGATCCCTCCTCTGCCCCCAGGGACATTCCAGGGGTTCAGGGGGCACAGGGAGGGGTACAGGGGGCACAGACTGCAGCAGCTGTGATGAGGGTGACAGGTGCAGGGACAGGGAGGTGACTGCCATGGCTTGGATGCTTGGAGGGTCACGGACTGGGCCCTGGAGACCAAGAGGCTGCAGGTTCAGCAGAGATTCCAACTCTGCACCTTGTCTGTTCATCTGTCTGTTTTGCTTGCTTATGTTGTTGTTGTTGTTGTTCTCAGAGCCTTTTGTGCCTGCAGGGTCCCACTACTCCCAGTGGATTCTTGAAAAGGGAAATGTACAATCTGTCTTTTGAAAAAAAATTATTGAGGGCAGGGATAGGTAGCATCATGGTTCTGCAGAGAGACTCTCCTGCCTGAGGCTCTGAAGTCCCAGGTTCAGTCCCCTGCACCACCATGAGCCAGAGATGATGTGATAAAAAAAATAAACATTTAAAAGTAAAATATTGTTGATTTATGAGAGAGGGGGGATATCACTCTGGCACAGGCAATATCAGGGCTCAAACTCAGGACCTCATGCTTGACAGTCCAATGCTTTATCCACTATGCCACTTCCTGGATCTTATTACTATTAATGAGGGGGAGAGAGAGAGAGAGAGAGAGAGACTCCCTCTGGCATATGCAAGGCTGGGGTTAAACTCAGGACCTCATGCTTAAAAGTTCAATGCTTTATCTACTGCACCACCTCCTGGATCTTATTATTTATTTTTTAATTGAGCTCTTTTTTAAAATTTTTAATTATCTTTATTTATTTATTGTATAGGGACTGTCAGAAATCAAGAGGGTAGGGGGAGATAGAGAGACAGAGAGACACCTGCAGCCCTGCTTTACCACTCATGAAGCTTTCCCCATGCAGGTGGGGACCAGGGGCTTGAACTTGGGTCCTTGTGCACTATAACATGTGTGCTCAACCAGGTGCACCACCACCTGGCCCCTTATTATTTATGAGAGAGAGAGGAGAGAGACAGAGAGAGAGAGAGAAGCAGAACTCTCTCTGACAAATGCAATGCCAGGGATTGAACTCCAGACTGAGAGTCCAACACTTTATCTACTGTGCCATCTCCTGGCTTTGATTATTTATGAGAAAGAGAGAGAGAGAGAGAGAGAGAGGGAGAGAAAGGAAGAGAAACAAGCCTCCCTTTGCATATGTGATGCCAAGGATAGAACACTCAGGATCTCATGCTTGAGAATCTAACTTGTCCACTGTGTCACCTGGTTTGATTATTTATTTATTTATAAGAGAGGGAGGGAGGGAGAGAGAGGAGAGGGAGAGAGAGGAGCCTTCCTCCGGTACATGTGATGCAGGGAATGGAACTCAGGACCTGAGAGTCCGCCGTTTTATCCACTGCACCCCCTTATAGGGGTGCTGGCATTCTGCCCCCCCACCCCTCATGCCACCACCACCCTGGTATTTTGTCTCCCATGAAAAACTCTGGGAAGTCCCAGCTGGCACTAGTGGGTATGAGAAGAGGAAGTATTCAGGCTCGGGCAGGGGGGATGTGGGTCCCCGGGGAGTGGGGTGGCCATGGGGATTCCAGCAAGAACCACCCCCCACTGCACCCCACCTCCCAGGAGACGGCTCTGGACGGTTTCCCTTTCCCAACCTCCACACCACCCCCCCAAAAAAAAAAATTACAACCATGTCCATATCCAGTCTCTCCCTGGGGCCTCGAATCCTGGACCCCTTTGAAAAAGCAAACAAGCAGAAACTTACCTCATTCCGAAAACAAACCTCTCTGAGGAACCAGAGAGGGGTCACCCAGTAGAGGGCCTTGACAGGCAGATTTGAACCCTGGTGCCATATTAGAGAACTCCTTGGCACCCAAGGAAGCTCTATAGGCTGTAGCCGTCTCCTCCTCCTCTTGCTCCTCCTCCTCCCTCTCCTCTTTTTCTCCTCCTCCTCTCCTCTTTCTCCTCCTCCTCCTCTTCTTCTCCTGTCCCTCTTCCTTTACTTCTCCTTTTCCTCCTTCTCCTCCTCCTCCTGTTCCATCTTCTCTTCCTCCTTTATTTGAAATGAAAAGCCTCCTCCCCCCACCACCTACCCAGGTTATTGCAGGGATTCCGAGCTGCAGCCTTTAACCTTGATGTCACAATCACGGGGGTGGGGCAGGGAGACTTGGGGAGGGTGTTCCTTCTGGGGGTGAGGGGTGCGTGCGTGGCTGGTCTTGTGGGCAGAGCCCCCAGGCGACGGGCGACCTCCTAGACAGACCCCGAGTCCGGCTCTGGGGTGGGTTTGCTTTCAGCCAGGACCCCCCGAGTGACTCCAGGAGAGACCCCAGCGGCACCCACTCAGCCCGAGGCACCGGCGGCGCCCACCACGGTGCCCACCAGTGAGCCCAGCTCGGTGCCCACCACGGTGCCCAGCACAGTGCCCACCACCAACGTGCCCAGCCCAGAGCCCACCACGGTGCCCACCACCAGCGAGCCCAGCCCAGAGTCCACCACGATGCCCAGCACAGTGCCCACCACCAGCATGCCCAGCTCAGAGCCCAGCCCGGGGCCGACCACAGCCGCCCTCCTGAGCCTCTCCTCCACCCCAGGCTCCCTGTGCAACACGTGCCCCCAGCAGTGGGCCAACTTCCAGCGGAAGTGCTACTACTTCGGCCAGGGCTCCAAGAAGTGGATCCAGGCCCGGCAGGCATGCCGCCAGCTGCAGGGCCAACTGGTCAGCATCCACAGCCAGGCTGAGCAGGTGCGCCCAGGGGCAGGGGGGGAGGGCACTATGTTGGGGGCGTGGCCAATGATAGGGGTGTGGCTTCTGCCCTGGGCGTGGCCAGCAGGCAAAGGGCCTGGCCCAGAACCTGAAGACTCCTGCGGGAGGGCGGCTGGCAGGGTGAGGGCGTGGCCTAAAGGGTCCCGGGTGCTGTGGTGGGCGTGGCTTGTAGGTGGTGGGCGTGGTCTGCGGGGCCCAAGGTTCTGCAGTGGGCTTAGCGGATGTCTGAACTTCACCCACTCAAGTAGGAAGGCCTGGAAGCTTCTTCACAGACTGGGTGCCGGTAGCCAACCCCCTCCCGTCTCCCATCCTCCCGTATCTCCAAACTCAGTGGCCAGTCACCTAACTCAAGTTGGACGTGCTAAGATCGACCCAACTGGAAAAGAGAAATTTCCCACGAGTGGTCATCCCACTTCTGGTTATCTTGTCCATCTCCAAAACTCTCTCCCTTTACACTGTCTGAACTGGAAGACGCTTTGAAGAGGGTTAAACCGGGAACAGCTGCTGGCTATGATAACATCACCCCAGAACTCATTCTTAACCTGGGTCCCGCGGCAAAGAAGTGGCTCGCTTCATTCCTGTCCCACATCTTGGAATCTGAGTCTATGCCCAAAGTTTGGCGTCGTGCGAAGATTATAGCGGTTTTGAAACCAAAGAAAGACCCAACACTGGCCGCCAGCTATAGACCAATTTCTCTCCTTTCCGTGTTTTACAAACTCCTTGAGAGGCTGCTTCTGTCACATATTTCTCATCTTACACAGAAATTCCTATCACCCGCCCAAGCTGGTTTCCGCCCAGGAAGATCTACCTGCGAACAAGCCCTGGCCCTCTCAACTTACATTGAAAATGGATTCCAGAAGAATTTAAAGACGGGTGCTGTCTTTGTTGATCTCACAGCAGCCTATGACACGGTCTGGCACCGTGGTCTCCTAGTCAAGATCTCAAGATGCCTGCCTCCATGGGTGGCCAACACTATATTGTTTCTTCTCCAAAACAGAAGATTCCGGGTGCATCTGGGTGACAAGTCTAGCAGATGGAGACTTGTCTCAAGTGGCCTCCCCCAGGGCTCTGTTCTGGCTCCTACGCTATTTAATATTTACATCAATGACCTCCCAGAAACTTCTTCAAGGAAGTTCATCTACGCCGATGACATCTGCTGTGCAACTCAGGCATCCAAGTTTGACATCCTCGAGGAAACACTCACGAAAGACATGTCTCTGATATCTGATGACTGTAAAAAATGGCGACTAATCCCTAGCACTGCAAAAACGGTATCATCTGTTTTCCATCTACACCATGCCTCGGCCTCGCGTGAGCTTAATGTGCAGCTTGGCAATACGAGAATCCGGCATGAAGCCCAGCCAGTCTATCTTGGCATTACTCTTGATCGCACTCTGTCATTTCACAAACATCTCATAAAAACTGCAGCAAAGGTGGGCGCGAGGAATAACATCATTGCAAGACTGGCCAGCTCCTCATGGGGCGCGAGCGCTTCCACACTACGATCATCCTCTCTGGCATTATGCTATTCCACTGCAGAATACTGTGCCCCAGGATGGTTCCGTAGCCCCCATGTCCACTTGGTCGATTCCAAATTATATTCCTCCATGAGGATCATTTCTGGAACCATCCGTTCCACCCCGGTTCCATGGCTGCCAATTCTTAGCAACATCGCCCCGCCAGATATTCATCGGGATGAGGCATCATCTAAGTTCATTTCCCACGTCTACGCTCGACCGGACCTGCCAATATACGCGGATATCTTCACCCACCCTGTCCAACGCTTGACGTCTCGTCACCCAATCTGGTCCCCTACGCCTACACTGAACTTCTCTGTTCCAGTCTCTTGGAAACAGAGTTGGCAGTCAGCTGAAGTAAAGAACAAACACCTCATCACAGACCCCTGCGAGCGTCAACCCGGCTTTGACCTGGCACGTTATGATCGGGCCCTCCTCAATCGCTATCGAACAGGCCATGGCCGGTGCGCCGCTATGTTCCATCGCTGGGGGGCCAGAGATGACCCGAACTGCCCCTGCGGCTCCAGACAGACTATGACCCACATAGTCAACGACTGCCACCTCTCCAGATTCAAAGGAGGTCTCGAAACTTGACATCAGGCTCAACCTGACGCTGTTGACTGGCTACGGAAGAAGGGTAAACGCTAGAAGTGG
Organism: Erinaceus europaeus; assembly: GCF_950295315.1. NCBI lineage: Eukaryota > Metazoa > Chordata > Mammalia > Eulipotyphla > Erinaceidae > Erinaceus > Erinaceus europaeus. The sequence continues at coordinate 3,582,540 of NC_080184.1, forward strand.
ATGAGAAAGGGGTGCGACTGATTCTCGAGACTCCTGCAGGGGCGTGGCCTACAGACCCATGATTTCTATGGTGGGCGTGGCTCACCTGGAGTGGGCGTGGCCCTCGAGCAAGGGGTGTGGCCTAGAGCCTTCAGGGCCCAGGGTCCTGGATAGGGCGTGGCTCAGTGGAGTCCTGGGTTATGTGGTGGGTGTGGCCTGCGCCCTGGGTCCCGGTCACCGCGGGGGGCGTGGCCAACTGGTGCTGTGGGTGTGGCTGTCCACCAGTGGGCGTGGCCTGCAGGATGATCCGCAACTAGGGAGTCTGGCCAGCAGGCAGAGGGCGTGGCCCACCACCTGGCGACTCCTGTGGGGGTGTGACCCACGGCCTGTAGACGTGGCCTATAGGCCCAAAGGCCTATGGGTGTGGCCATACGGCTGTGGGCGTGGCCGGTGGGCCAAGGCCTCACTCCCAGGGGGCGTAGCCGATTGATTTGGGGGCGTGGCCAACTGGTTTAGGGGAGCTCTGCGGTCCCTCCACTGGGTGGCTGAGTGTTGGGGGTAGGCGGAGGTGCAGCGACCAAGCAGGGTGAGGGGTGGCCCAGCCGCTGCGGCTCCTCATGCCTCCCCTTCCTCCTGCCCTGCCCACCCCGCCAGGATTTCCTGACCAAACGGGCCAGCAGAACCGGGTCTTGGATCGGCCTCCGGGACCTGGACGTCGAGGGGGATTTCATCTGGATGGATGAGCAACCCCTGAACTACAGGTGAGAAACAGGGGTACCCGGACCCATGGCTAGCAGGTTGGGGGGGGGGTGGAGGTACTCAGAGTTGAGGTGCAGGCTGAGGTGGGGGTGCATTTGGGGGGGGCGGGTTGCAGGGAGTGGGAGGAAGGACTGGGGATTCCAGAGACGATGGAGTCCTGGCACTTGGGGGGTTCAGCCGTACCCCTAAAGCCCTCTGACCAGAAGTCTTGCAATCCAGCAACTGGCGACCGGGGGAGCCCAACAACGCGAGCCCTGGTGAGCACTGCGTGATGATGCAGGGCTCGGGGCAATGGAACGACGCCTCCTGCCGGAGCCTCCTGGCCGGCTGGGTGTGCGACCGGCTGGCCACCTGCTGACCGCGCACCCCAGGGCCCCTGGGTGCCCCCTCCCCCAGCTCTGGAGACACACGAGCCTGGGCAGCCCCCGCCCCCCACTTTGCCACATTCCCCCCCCTTTCCAGCCCCCAGAATCCAGAACAGGACCCCAAGAACACCTCACCCCCTCCCTTTAAAAAAAAAAGGGAGTCGGGCTGTAGCGCAGCGGGTTAAGCGCACGTGGCGCAAAGCTCAAGGACCCGCATAAGGATCCTGGTTCGAGCCCCCGGCTCCCCACCTGCAGGGGAGTCGCCTCACAGGCGGTGAAGCAGGTCTGCAGGTGTCTGTCTTTCCCCCTCTCTGTCTCCCCCTCCTCTCTTCATTTCTCTGTCCTATCCAACAATGATATCAATCATCAATAACTACAACAATAAAACAAGGGCAACAAAAAGGAATAAATAAACATTAAAAAAAAAAAAGGGAAAGTGCCCAGTGGTGGTGCACCTAGTTAAGCGCACACACCACAGTGCTCAAGGACCCAGGTTCAAGCCCTTGGTCCCCACCTGTAGGGGGAAACTTCACGAGTGGTGAAGCAGGGCTGCAGGGGTCTCTCTCCCTCTGTCTCCAGTTCCCCTCTCAATTTCTCTCTGTAATAAGTAAATAATTTCTATCCAGTAATAAGTAAATAAAGGGGTATTTTTAGGTGAGAGAATGGGAGAGAGAGAAAAGGAAAGAGACAGAGAATGAAAGAAAGAGAGTGAAAAAATAGTCCGGGAGGTGGTGCACTGAACTCTCAAGCATGAGTTCAATCCCAGAGGCAAGGTGGTGGCACGCTGGGCTAAGTGCACATAGTCCAAAGCACAAGCACCTGCAAAACTATCCTGGTTCGAGCTCCGAGCTCCTCATCTTCAGGGAAGTCGCTTCACAGGTGGTGAAGCAGGTCTGCAGGTGTCTGTCTTTCTCTCCCCCTCTGTCTTTTCCTCCTCTCTCCATTTCTCTCTGCCCTGTCCAATTAAAAAAAAAATAGAAAAAAATGGCCTCCAGGAGCAGTGGATTCATAGTGCTGGCCCTGAGCTCCAGATATAAAGCTGGAGGCAAAGAAAGGGGAAAAAGTGGGGGGTTGAGTGGCAGCACAGCTGGTTAAGCACACGTGGCACAAAGCACAAGGACCGGTGTAAGGATCCCAGTTCGAACCCCGGCTCCCCACCTGCAGGGGAGTCGCTTCCCAGGCGGTGAAGCAGGTCTGCAGGTGTCTATCTTTCTCTCCCCCTCTCTGTCTTCCCCTCCTCTCTCCATTTCTCTCTGTCCTATCTAATGACGATGACACCAATAAAACAACAATGATAACTACAACAATAAAACAAGGGCAACAAAAGAGAATATTTTTTTTAAAAAAAAGAAAAAAAGAGAAACAGATAGAAAGAAAAAGTGAGAGAGAGAGAGAGAGAGGAAAAAGAGAAAGGGAAGAAAGAAGGAAGGAAGGAAGGAAGGAAGGAAGGAAGGAAGGAAGGAAGGAAGGAAGGAAGGAAGACAGACCAGTGAAGGCACATCAGGAGCCCATCCCAAAGACACCCGCTCCCCACCCCCCCAGGCGCGCACAGACACACAGACACACAGCCGCGGGGCGCTCGCAGCCTTTATCGGGGGATCCGGGGCGGGAGCAGGGGGCGAGGCTCAGCGACCCTCCAGGGCCCGGTCGCGGGCGATGACCGCCTCGTCGAACTTGATCATGAGGGTGGTGCCCTTGTGCCAGTGCGCCGTGACCTTGGCGGGGAAGCCGCTGTGGCCCAGCACCGCCTCCACGACGCCCGCCGTGAAGCTGGCGCAGTTGAGGGTGCTGTTCTCCTTGGGCACCGAGATGTAGGTGTTGATGAGCGGCTCCCGCTCGATGATGTAGAAGGTGCGCGCGTCGTCGTTGGCCTGCTCCAGCTTGTCGGCCTCCTTGCCGAACAGCGCCCTCCACACCGGGCCCTTGACGAACAGCAGCGCGCCCAGCACCTTGGTCTCCCGCCGCGCGCCCTTCTCCCGGGCCACCAGCGCGTCCAGCACCCGCGCCCCGACCTGGCGGCCCAGGCCGGCCAGGCGCGCCTGCAGCTCGGCCACGGAGAACACGCGGCTCTGGCAGTGCTGCACCAGCTCCGAGAAGAGCAGCGCGAAGGCGCTCAGGCTCACCTCCGTGCGCGGCCGCGCCAGGGCCCGCTCCAGCAGCGGCGACTTGCCCCGGGTGAAGCGCGCCTCCATGGCCGCCGCCTGGGGACAGGGGGGGGAGGCATGGGGGGCGGGGTGATGGGGGCTGGTCAGAACCCAGACCCCGGATACGGCCACCAGACCCAGCTCCCAGGCCCCAAGCCAGACCCCAGGGACCAGACCCCAGACCCAGCCCTGAGCCCAGCCCCCAGACCCAGCCCCCAACCCAGACCTCAGCTACAGCACCCAGGCCAGGCCCCCAGACCCCAGCCCTCAGCCCCAGAACCCTCAGCCCAGACCCCAGCCCTCAGCCCCAGACCCCAGCCCCAACCCTCAGCCCAGACCCCAGACCCAGACCCCTACCCAGCCCCAGACTCCTGACCCCAGGCCCAGCCACCAGCCCTGAGCCAAGACCCCAGACCTAGCCCCCAAACCAGCCCCCAGACCCAGCCACCAAGCCCTGAGCCCAGCCCCCAGACCCAGCCCCCAACTCAGCCCTCAGCCCCCAAGGCCCAGCCCCCAGTCGCCAGACCCCAACAAAGACCTCTACCACAGACCCCAGACCCAGTCCTCAGCCCGACCCAGCCGCCAGGCCCGGCCCCCAGACCCCAGCTCCCTGACCCAGCCCCCAACCCAGACCTCAGCCACAGCCCCGACCCAGCCCACAGCCCCAAGGCCCAGCCCCCAGACCTAGCCCTCAGCCTAGACCCAGCCGCCAGCTCTGAGCCCAGACCCCAGACCCAGCCCCCAACCCAGCCCTCAGCCCCAGCCCCCAACCTAGACCCCAGACCCAGCCCCCAACCCTCAGCCCCAGACCCCAGACCCAACCCCCAGACACAGCCCCCAGCCCTCAGACCCAGCCCCAGTCCCCAGACCCAGCTCCCAGGCCCCAGGCCCCAACCCAGACCCCAGGGACCTAACCCCAAGGACCAAGACCCAGGGACCCATACCCCAGACCCAGCTCCTCGGACCCAGGGACCGGACCCAGGGCCCCAGCCCCCAGGCCCCAGAGACCAGTCCCCAGCCCCCAGGGACCTAACCCGGGGACTTGACCCCAAGGACCAGGCCCCAGGACCAGCCCCCAAGCCCCAGACCCCAGACCCCAGGGACTTAACCCAGGGATCAGACCCAGGGACCAGCCAGCCCCCAAGGACCAGACCCCAGAGACTAGACTCAGGGCCCCAGACCCTAGACCCAGCCCTGAGCCCAGCCCCCAGACCCAGCCCCCAACCCAGACCTCAGCCACAGCACAGGCCCCCAGACCCCAGCCCTCAGCCCCAGAACCCTCAGCCCAGACCCCAGCCCTCAGCCCCAGACCCCAGCCCCAACCCTCAGCCCAGACCCCAGACCCAGACCCCTACCCAGCCCCAGACTCCTGACCCCAGGCCCAGCCACCAGCCCTGAGCCAAGACCCCAGACCTAGCCCCCAACCCAGCCCCCAGACCCAGACTCCTGACCCCAGACCCAGCCACCAAGCCCTGAGCCCAGCCCCCAGACCCAGCCCCCAACCCAGCCCTCAGCCCCAGCCCCCAAGGCCCAGCCCCAGACCCGACCCAGCCGCCAGACCCCAACACAGACCTCTACCACAGACCCCAGACCCAGTCCTCAGCCCGACCCAGCCGCCAGGCCAGGCCCCCAGACCCCAGCTCCCAGACCCAGCCCTCAGCCCCAGACCCCTGACCCAGCCCCAGACTCCTGACCCCAGACCCAGCCCCCAACCCAGACCTCAGCCACAGCACCCAGGCCAGGCCCCCAGACCCCAGCCCTCAGCCCCAGAACCCTCAGCCCAGACCCCAGCCCTCAGCCCCAGACCCCAGCCCCAACCCTCAGCCCAGACCCCAGACCCCTACCCAGCCCGACTCCTGACCCCAGGCCCAGCCACCAGCCCTGAGCCAAGACCCCAGACCTAGCCCCCAACCCAGCCCCCAGACCCAGACCCAGACTCCTGACCCCAGACCCAGCCACCAAGCCCTGAGCCCAGCCCCCAGACCCAGCCCCCAACCCAGCCCTCAGCCCCAGCCCCTAAGGCCCAGCCCCCAGCCGCCAGACCCCAACACAGACCTCTACCACAGACCCCAGACCCAGTCCTCAGCCCGACCCAGCTGCCAGGCCCGGCCCCCAGACCCTAGCTCCCAGACCCAGCCCTCAGCCCCAGACCCCTGACCCAGCCCCAGACTCCTGACCCCAGACCCAGCCCCCAACCCAGACCTTAGCCACAGCCCCGACCCAGCCCACAGCCCCCAGGCCCCAACCTAGACCCCAGACCCAGCCCCCAACCCTCAGCCCCAGAGCCCAGACCCAACCCCCAGACACAGCCCCCAGCCCTCAGACCCAGCCCCAGTCCCCAGACCCAGCTCCCAGGCCCCAGGCCCCAACCCAGACCCCAGGGACCTAACCCCAAGGACCAAGACCCAGGGACCCATACCCCAGACCCAGCTCCTAGGACCCAGGGACCGGACCCAGGGCCCCAGCCCCCAGGCCCCAGAGACCAGCCCCCAGCCCCCAGGGACCTGACCCGGGGACTTGACCCCAAGGACCAGGCCCCAGGACCAGCCCCCAAGCCCCAGACCCCAGAGACCAGACCCCAGATTCCAGGGACTTAACCCAGGGACCAGACCCAGGGACCAGCCAGCCCCCAAGGACCAGACCCCAGAGACTAGACCCAGGGCCCCAGACCCTAGACCCAGGCCCCAGACTCCAGACCCAGCCTCCAGGCCCCAAAGACGAGACCCCAGGGACCAGACCCAGGACCCCAGCTCCCAGACCCAGGGACCAGACCCCAGACCCAGACCCCAGAGACCAGACCCGAGGGACCAGACCCCAGACCCAGACCCCAGAGACCAGACCCCAGGGACCAGACCCCAGGGACCAGACCCCAGGGACCAGACCCCAGACCCCAGGGACCAGACCCCAGGGACCAGACCCCAGGGACCAGACCCCAGAGACCAGACCCCAGGGACCAGACCCAGACCCCATCAGGACCCAGAGAGAGAGGAGGAGAAAAAGGAAGGGCAGTTAGAAGTAGAAACAGGTGTAGGTGTGACTTAAGAAAGGAAGAGAAGGCGGGACCACGGGAGGGGGAGGACTGGCTAAGTCTATATAAATACAGACAGATAGTTCTAGAAACAACCATCAGCCCATCTCTGTGACCTTGGGAGAACCACTGCGGTTGCCAGCGGAGGGACCGGGAATCAGAACTCTGGTGGAGGGGACAAGGTGGAATTCTACCCCTGTGATCTCATAATTTTGTAGACGAGTATTGAATCACTAATAAAGAGAAGAGAGGGAGAGAGAGAGAAAAAAAAAAAGATAAAAGGTAAGAGAAGGAAGGAAGGAAGGAAGGAAGGAAGGAAGGAAGGAAAGAAGGGGAAAAGGAGAGTGGCCCAGGAGATGGCGATATGGTGGTCAGAGTGCTGAAGTCTTGGCCCCAGTATCACAGACGCTCTAGTTCTCTCTCTCTCTCTCTCTCTCTCTCTCTCATTCTCTCTCTTTCTCCCTTTCTCCCTCTCTCCCCCCCTCTGGGTCCTTTCTCATTCTCTCTCCCTCCCTCTCTCCTCTTTCATTCTCTCCTTTCATTCTCTCTCCCTCTCTCTCCCACTCCCTCCCTCTCCCTCCATCTCTCCCTCTCTCTCTCTCCCTCTCTCCCTCATTCTCTCTCTCAATAAATACTGATAAACGTATAAGAAATAAACAAATAAATAAACTGGGCACCAGCAGAGGTGCATCCAACAGAACTCACGCAGTTATCAGACCAAGGACACGAGTTCAAGCCCCGGCTCCCTGCCCGCAGTGGAGCAGGGCTGCAGGTGTCTGTCTGTCTCTCCCTCTCTGGTCTCTCTCTGTCCTGACCCAAGGAGCCATGAATTAATTCAATGAAGTCTTCACGGAAATACAAAGCAGGGGGCACGGAGCACAGGGTTAGTCTTGAGGAAGGAGAAAAATGAGCTCCCCCCATTATGGGGCTCCCTGGCCTGGCTTGGGGCGGGGGGTGTTACGGGTGGGCTGGGGCTTTGGGGGAGCAGAGCTTGGAGGGGCCGACTGCACCCCGCGCACTGGACGCACCTGCAGGAGATGCTGCGGCCTCCCCTGCCTCCTCCTCCACGGGGTGTCTGGGCCTCTGCTAATGGGAAAAAAAATTTCAGATCTGAAGTTTGGGCGATCCTGGGATGGTGGGGTTTAGGGCGGAACCAAGGATTGGGGGATCCCGGTGGTCAGATCTGGGGTCTTGGGGGATCCCGGTGGTCAGATCTGGGGTCTTGGGGGATCCCGGTGGTCAGATGAGGGGTCTTGGGGGATCCCGGTGGTCAGATCTGGGGCCTTGGGGATCCCCAGGGGATCAGATCTGTGGGCAGATATGGGGACTGGGAAAATCCCAGGGATTTGGGGGTGAGGTCACTCAGATCTGGGGTCTGGGGGGACCCCAGGAAGCAGCGGCCAGAGGTGGGGGGCTGGGGGTCCTGTGATGAGGGGGCATCGGATCTTCGGGTTGGGAAGGTGTCAGAGCTGGGCTTCGGGGCACCCTGGCATGGGGTCAGGTCTGGGGTTTGGTGGGACCCCAGGATGCAGAAATGATCAGACCCGAAATTTGGGGGTTCCCAGACGCTTGGGGGGCCCTCGCATGAAGACCTGGGGGGGACTGAAGACCTCGGGATGGAGGGTGTCACACCTTGGAGCTTGGGGGTACCCCAGAATGGGGGTGCTGTCAGATTTGGGGTTCGATGATCCCAGGATGGAGCAAGTTATCAGACCTGAGGGGGCTGGGAACCCCAGGATTTTGGGGGCAGGGCATCTGGGGTTTGGGGTGATCACATTTGGGGGTTCAGGGATCAGATTTAGGGGTCTGGGGGTCAGAGTTGGTGGTTCTGGGGGTCACATTTGGGGGTTCTGGGGGTCACATTTGGGGGTTATGGGGGTCAGATTTGGGGGTTATGGGGGTCAGGTTTGGGGGTTCTGGGGGTCACATTTGGGGGTTATGGGGGTCACATTTGGGGGTTATGGGGGTCAGATTTGGGGGTTCTGGGGTCACATTTGGGGGTTCTGGGGGTCACATTTGGGGGTTATGGGGGTCAGGTTTGGGGTTTCTGGGGGTCATATTTGGGGGTTCTGAGGGGATCATATTTGGGGGTTCTGGGGGTCAGTTTTGGGGGTTCTGGGTGGTCAGATTTAGGAGTCCTGAGGGGTCAGATCTGAGGGTTCTGAGTGGGTCAGATTTGGGGGTTCCGGGGGTCAGATTTGGGGGTTCTGGGTGTGAGATTTGGGGGTTCCAGGAAGGGATGAGCAGTCAGAGAGGCCTTTGTGGGGGGAGATGCAGCAAAGGGGTGCTGTGTCCCCGCTTCCGGCCAGGGTTTGCAGTCACAGCAGTTGGGGGGCGGGTGCCACCCCGGAAGTGGAGGGGCGGGCGTTAAAAGCAGGGGTGGAGCCCGCCGGGTGCTGGGTGCTGGGACCCCCCACACACACCCTGTAGGGCCCGGGTCCGAGGCTGCAGACACGGCCCCTCCTCACGCTGCCTGGCGGCTGGGGGACCCCGGCGGACCCTTCCCAAAACTGGGGTGCAGCCCCGGCCCCCGCCGGCCACGTCCGGGCTGCGCGCTCGGGAAGGCCGGGATCGCGGCCCCAAAAGGGCTCCACGCCGCCGAGACTCGGACCCAGGACCGCCCCCACCCCAGCCCCCCGAGCACCCTCGGGTGCGAGAAGACGGGGCGCTGAGCAAACGGAGAGGGAGGGGGCTCACCGGGAACTGCGGCCGCCGGGGGCGCGGGTGGCTGGACGGCGCCGCCGTAAAAAGGCGGCGAGTGCGCATGCGCGGGAGGGGGCGGGGCGGGGCGCGCGGCGAGAGTTCCCACAGTGGCCGCGAGGGGGCGCGCGTGACCAAGGCGCCGGGTGAGGGGCGTGGCCAGCGAGCAGCTCAGCGGCCCGAGGCACTTTTTTTTTCTCTTAAAGGTATAGCCACTCCTTTGGACTGGACTCTGAAGCCTGAGGTCCCCAGTGGGATTCCTAGAGTCATGTTCTGTCTCTCTCTCTCTCTCTCTCTCAATCTCTCACAATAAGTATATGCCTTTGAAATGATTAAATTAAAAAAGTAAAGGTGTAGGCCAGGAGTAGATAGCTTAACGGTTCTGCAAAGAGACTCTCCTGCCTGAGGCTCTGAGGTCCCAGGTTCAATCCCCAGCACCACCAGCAGCCAGAGCTGAGCAGGACTCTGCTAATAAAGTAATAAGTAATAATAATAATAAATTTAAAGTAAAGGTATACAAAAAGAAAAAAATTGACATGAAAATTTGTCATAAAAATGTTTTCAAATGGAGTAGGGCACCAAAGTAAAAAGCCTGTTTTGAGGGTGAGAGTGGATGATCGGCTTCATGGGGCGGGATGGGAGTGGGGGGGGTGGGATGGGACACAGTCTTTTGGTGCTGGGAATGGTGTTTATGTACACTCCTATCAATTTGTAATCATATAAATCACTAAGTAATATGAGAAGGGAAAAATTGAATGTGTCAAACTTTTTAAAGCACAGATTGAGTCATCTTAATACATAGGCTGAGTCTTTGATATGCTGACTCTCTTAAAAGCCTAGACCAGGGAGAACAGAAGCAACTGGTGGCACAGCTATATGCAAATAATGTCAAAGGACATAAATTATGGTGATGTGTATGATATAGCAAATCCTAACAAAGGAATATTTCAAAGTTAACCCAATCGCCAAATAAAGTGATTATAGCAATAACTATCTATTGTCTTCCTAATCCTAAAACAGCAGGAACCTCCCACTTCCTCTATAGAGCCTGTATTTCCCCCAATATGGCAACCTCTAGGGTGGGTCTCACTTTCCTGCATGCTTCTCTCAATTCATACCAAATGATATTGCATCTGCTGATGCCAACCTAGTCAGTGCAATGAGTACCACCTCAGCATGCTTCACTTCAGACTGTGTCCAGAGACGTCAGGCATGGAATGTCAACCCTTCACCCTCACTACTCAGGTGAGACCTTTCCTTTCATAGTATTCTCTAATTCCATTCCAGGTGTTCACATGTATCCATGAATTAGGGCAAAATATATACCTGAAAACAAAAGTACACAATAGTCTGCAGTGAGTCAGTATAAAGTTCCTAATGAAATAGTGTCTACTAAGACTTAGATACCCTCCTCACCTACTTCCTATTACACTTCCCTCAGTCACTCCAAAGCTAACCTTATCAAAGCAAGGACTGCAAAAGCTGAATAAGGGCAAGAGACTGGCAAACTTTAACGCTGACCCTTTAGTAACTATCAGGCCACCCCATCAGCTGTGGCCCTAATCAGGGAGTCCTGAGATTCCCAAACTTGATGGGCCTAGACCCCTAACAAATCCCTCTCTCCATTGTTACCGGTAATTTCTATCAGGAACAACAAAATAGCCCCATTTGTGGGCCCTCAACTTGGATCAACAACAGTAGAGAATGTTCCATCCTCCGAAGGGAGGCTGGACAACATACTGTATGCTACACCTGAGGAAGATGGGTCCTGATATTGGGGCAGCTTGGAATGTTCCTACTCATGACCACAGAACGTGAGCTCAGATCTACAGGGATGCAGAGGTCACACAGGCTCCTAAGCTGAATATGGGCCCCAGATGACATCAAATCGATGGGGTTTACAGTCAACAATATTTATACACCTTTCCTATATTTGGGAGCTACTCTCTTCCCTTATCCAGCTTTCTGGTCCTTTTTCCAGCCATGAAATCACCTCCCCAGACAATAACTTGGATCCACCTGCATATCAGATTTCAGGCTCGGAGGAAAAAGGAAAAAAAAAAAAAAAAACACTAGTATAGCCACAGGCCCTTTAAAATATAATGCCTACAAAAAATCTGCCTACTAGCTATCTACAAAATGGAAAACCCCCTAACACTTCGTCTGCACTATTCCAGCCTTCAGGTTCATGATATTTCAACAGTGTGTTTGGCTTTGTATGTTAACTCTCTTTTCAGCCACCAGATTCCAGATGCTAGAATGATGTGACCAGACTTCCCTGGACAGACAACCCCACCAATGTGTCCTGAAGCTCCACTTCCCCAGAGCCCTGCCCTATTAGGTTAAGGAGAGAGACAGGCTGGGAGTATGGATCCACCTGTCAACACCCATGTTCAGCGGGGAAGCAATTACAGAAGCCAGACCTTCCACCTTCTGCATCCCACAATGACCCTGATTCCTTTCCCCCAGAGGGATAAAGAATAGGAAAGCTATCAGGGGAGGGGATGGGATACGGAGTTCTGGTGGTGGGAATTGTGTGGAGTTGTACCCCTCTTATCCTATGGTTTTGTCAATGTTTCCTTTTTATAAATAAAAAAAAAATGTTTTCAAAGACTGTGGAACTATGATTTTTTTTCTTTCCTGCCTTTTTTCCCCAATCCAAATTTTACAATGACAGAAGCCAGACCTTCCACCTTCTGCACCCCCAAAAGAATGCTGGTCCAATTCTTCAGAGGGGGAGAAATGTTAGGGGAAGATGACCAGAGGGCTCTGAACCCCAATTCCATCAGTACCAAGAGAGAGAAGAAGAAGGAGAAGAAAGGGGGAGTCGGACAGTAGTGCAGCGGGTTAAGCACAGGTGGCACAAAGCACAAGGACCAGCATGAGGATACCGGTTCGAGCCCCCGGCTCCCCACCTGCAGGACAGTCTCTTCACAAGTGGTGAAGCAGGTCTACAGGTGTCTGTCTTTCTCTCCCCCTCTCTGTCTTCCCCTCCTCTCTCCATTTCTCTCTATCCTATCCAACAATGACAACATCAATAACTACAACAAGGGCAACAAAAGGGAATAAATAAATAAATAAATATTTTTTAAAAAGAAGAAAGGAAGGACTCTTGGAAGTAGTAATAAGTGTAGGTGTGACTTAGAAAGGAAGAGAAGGCAGGACCATAGAGAAAAAGAATGAACATATATATAAAAATATAGATAGCTCTAGAAATAATAGTCAGCCCATCTCTGTGACCTTGAGAGAACCACTGCAGTTTCCAAAGGAGGGAGTGGGGACACAGGACTCTGGTCGTGGGAACAATGTGGAGTTATATCCCCTCCCTTGTCTCATAATTTTGTGAATCAATATTAAATCACTAAGTTTCAAAAGTATGTTTTGTTTAGGAAACAAATAAAGGCTTAACTTGTTTCTCTCTCTTTCCTTGGTTCTGGGGCTCTAGCACAAGCGGTTTCACTGCTCCCAGAGTAAGTTTTAAATTTTTCAGATAGGGCTGAGGAGAAAGCATGATGGGGGCAGGGGTAGAGAGCATAATGGTTATGCAAACAAACCCTCAGTGCTTGAGGCTCCGAAGTCCCAGGTTCAATCCCCTGCACCACCATCAGCCAGAGCTGAATGGGGGGGGGGTCACTTCACAAGTAGTGAAGCAAGTCTGCAGGTGTCTCTCTTTGTCTCTCCCTATTTCCCCTTCTTCTCTCAATTTCTATCTGTCCTATCCAATAAAATGGAAAAATGATCACCAAGAGTAGTGGATTCATAGTGCCAGCACTAGCGATAATTCTAGAGACAAAAAATAATGTAACAGATGTGTTGCTAGAATTGAACTCAGGATCTCACTCGCTAGCCCAATACTATAGACGCTTTGCTTCCTCCTAAATCACTTTTTTTTTTCTTCCCAGAGCCCTGCTCAGCACTGGCTGCTGGTGATGCTGGGTACTGAACCTGGGACCTCAGAGCCTCAGGCAGGAGAGTCTTTTTTTTTTTTAATATTTATTTTATTTATTTATTCCCTTTTGTTGCCCTTGTTTTTATTGTAGTTATTATTGTTGTATAGGACAGAGAGAAATGGAGAGAGGAGGGGAAGACAGAGGGGGAGAGAAAGACAGACACCTGCAGACCCGCTTCACCGCCTATGAAGTGACTCCCCTGCAGGTGGGGAGCCGGGGGCTCGAACCAGGATCTTATGCGGTCCTTGCGCTTTGCCACCTGCGCTTAACCAGCTGCGCTACCGCCTGACTCTCTAAGAGAGTGTTTTTTGCAGAACTACTGTGCTGTTTCCCCAGCATCCGATGACATCAATAACAACAACAACAATAACTACAACAACAACAAAAAGAAAAAAGAAAAGAAAAGAAAAAACTGGAGCCAAGCAGTGGCGCCCCTGGTTAAGCGTTCACACTACAGTGCAAAACGACCCGAATTCAAGCCCCTGGTCCCCACCTGCAGGGAAAGTGGTGAAGCAGGGCTGTAGGTGTCTCTCTGTCTCTCTCCAATAAAAAGTAAATAAATAAATATTTAAAAAAATAATAAATGGGCCCCAGATCAGATCAAACTGATGGGGTGTACAGTCAACAATATTTATACACCATTCCCATATTAGGAAGCTACTCTCTTCCCTGATCCAGCTTTCTGGTCCTTTTTGCAGCCAAAACATCATCTCCCCGACAATGACTTGGGTCCTTCTGTCAGATGTCAGGCTCAGGCAAAAACTAATAAAGTCATGGACTCTTTGGAATATAACTAAAATAGGCCTACTAGCTATCTACAAAATGGAGACCCCCCAAAAAATCTTTATCTGAACGATTCCAGCTTTTAGGTTCATGATTAGTCAACAATTTGTTTGGCTTTATATGTTAACTCTCTTTTTCAACCACCAGGTTCTAGATGCTAACATGATGCCAACCAGACTTCCCTGGACAGACAACCCCACCAATGTGTCCTGGAGCCCCACTTCTCCAGAGCCCTGCTTCACTAGGGAAGGGAGAGATAGAGATAGAGAGAGAGAGAGAGAGAGAGAGAGGCTGGGAGTATGGATCCACCTGTCAACACCCATGTTCAGTGGGGAAGCAATTACAGAAGCCAGACCTTCCACCTTCTGCATCCCACAATGACCTTGGGTCCATGCTCCCAGAGGGATAAAGAATAGTAAAGCTCTCAGGGAATGGGATGGGATACAGCGTTCTGGTGGTGGGAATTGTGTGGAGTTGTACCCCTCTTATCCTATGGTTTTTGTCAGTGTTTCCTTTTTATAAATAAAATTTTAAGAAGAAAAAGAAAACAGACCTTCCTTGGAGCAAGGGGATAATTCACCCAGGCAGATGCATATGCCTTGCCAAGCCCTGAGTTCAAGCCCTGGCACCACATGGAAGTAACCCAGCACCAGAGAGAAGTTCCTCATATGATGGAACAGAGAGCTATGGTCTCTCTCTCTCTATCTGTATCTGTGTGTGTGTGTGTCTCCATCCCACTCTGTCTCCATCTCTTAATTTGAAATGAACAAAAACTAATTGGGTTGGGGAGTAGTGAAATCACACATTTGAGGCCCTGACAGTAAAAGGGAAAAAAATTTAACTAGGACCAGATGGTGGCATATGTGGTCGAGTGCACACATTACAATGTGCAAGGACCTGGGTTCAAGTCCCCAGTCCCCACCTGCAGAGGGAAAGCTTCACAGAGCAGGGATGCAGGTGTCTTTCCTTCTCTCTGCCCAGACATTTTGTTTGTTTTTATTTATTTTTATTATTTGATAGAAACAGAGGAATTGAGAAAGGTGGAAGAGATAAAGAAGGGAAGAGCCAGAGAGAGACCTGCAGCCCTGCTTCAACACTTGGGAAGCTTCCTCCCTGCAGGTGGGGACCGCGGGCTTGAACCCAGGTCCTTGTGCTTTGTAACATGTGCCACTCAACCAGGTGCACCACTGCCTGGTCCCCAGACATGTTCTTTGAAGCCCCACCCACTTCCAGATTTCAAAGTCCCACCACCCCAGGCACCCCAATAATGGATCTGAAAGGCATCTGTTTTGTTGTTTTTGTCCTCTGGTTTTTATCTCCAAGAATCATAAACGCTCAGGGGGGTGGGGCTGTGCATGTTTTGGTGGGAGGAACAGGTAGGCACCCTCACACACACACACACACACACACACCTGTCCCATCCACAGTGACTCCCGCCACCGCCCCCACCTCAGAATGGTGTGGGGGGGTGATACTCAGGCTACACTTTGCCTGTGACCTCTCCCCCTCACCCACCCACCCACACAGCCCCCCAATAATCCCTGATATAGAGTCTTCTTTCCACATGGGGGTTCTGGAGCTGAGGAGTTGAAGGATTAGGGGTCTTCCCCCCCCCCTTGTTTTCCATCTTCAGTGAGAGAGGCGAAGAAGCCCATCACAGCTTCCTCCCACTCCGTGTCTTCATCCATTAGGCTCTGGTGGAAAGGAGGGTAGAGGGGAAGGGGAGGAGGTGTGGAGACCCAGGAAGATTCCAGCCCCTCCCCCTCAAAAAATAATAAACCAAATAGGGAGCTCCCTCCCCACCCCCCAAAAAATCCACCACCCCTCCAGTCTCAACTCACGGTTTATTTATCCTCTCTTCCAGTTTCTGCTTGACAGTCTCCAGACTAGACTGAACTTTGTTTATTTCTGAGGGTTTGGGGGGGTGGAAGAAGGAGGAAGTTCAGATGGAAGGAGGGGGGGGTCACCTCGACTTATCCGAGAGGAGCCCCCTCCCCTGCCCCCCAACCTCAGTGCAGAAAGAGAGAGAGAGTGAGCAGTGCCCACACTCCCCTCCAAGCTCTGAGCTTTGAAAGGATGGGGAGTCAAGATTGCCCCCCCAGAGGATGGGGGGGGCAGAAAGTGTTCAGGGGTCATGGGGGGAACCCTTAGATGATGCCGCATCCTGACGAATATCTGGCGGGGCGATGTTGCTAAGAACTGGCAGCCATGGAACCGGGGTGGAACGGATGGTTCCAGAAATGATCCTCATGGAGGAATATAATTTGGAATCGACCAAGTGGACATGGGGGCTACGGAACCATCCTGGGGCACAGTATTCTGCAGTGGAATAGCATAATGCCAGAGAGGATGATCGTAGTGTGGAAGCGCTCGCGCCCCATGAGGAGCTGGCCAGTCTTGCAATGATGTTATTCCTCGCGCCCACCTTTGCTGCAGTTTTTATGAGATGTTTGTGAAATGACAGAGTGCGATCGAGAGTAACGCCAAGATAGACTGGCTGGGCTTTCCCACGTCTACGCTCGACCGGACCTGCCAATATACGCGGAGATCTTCACCCACCCTGTCCAACGCTTGACGTCTCGTCACCCAATCTGGTCCCCTACGCCTACACTGAACTTCTCTGTTCCAGACTCTTGGAAACAGAGTTGGCAGTCAGCTGAGGTAAAGAACAAACACCTCATCACAGACCCCTGCAAGCGTCAACCCGGCTTTAACCTAGCACGTTATGATTGGGCTCTCCTCCATCGCTATCGAACAGGCCATGGCCGGTGCGCCGCTATGTTCCATCGCTGGGGAGCCAGAGACGACCCGAACTGCCCCTGCAGCTCCAGACAGACTATGACTCACATAGTCAACGACTGCCACCTCTCCAGATTCAAAGGAGGTCTCGAAACTTGACATCAGGCTCAACCTAACGCTGTTGACTGGCTACAGAAGAAGGGCAAACGCTAGAAGAAGAAGAAGGGGGGAACCCTCAGGGGCAGGCAGGCACCTGACTTCAGTTCCGTCAGCTTCATGGAGGTAGTTTCCACTTTGCCATTCACCCCTCTGATGTCATTCCTGGCATCCTGGACCTGCTTCTGGGTGTTACCCCAGCCCTGTTGTTGCTCTGTCTGGCACTCCCGGACCCAGTTGGAAACTGCCAGGGAGAAGAGCAGGACATGAGGAGTGTAGGTTTCACCACGCCTCTCCCCACCCTCTGTTTTGGTCCCCACTCACCATTGGACAGCTCCATCCTCAAACCATTCAGCTCCTTGGACATGTTGGAATCTGGTCGGGTAGGGAATTGGGAGGAGGTGGGTTTGAAATCCTAATACCTTTCTCCCTACCCTCCAAAGAATGTGGACATCTGATCTCAATGACAAGACAAACTCCCAACTGCTGGGGGTGGGGAGAACCAAATACAGCCACATTGGTGCTGGGAGAGGTGAATTGATGGGGTGGGGAGTAGAGAACCCCAATTGGCTCAATGGTCAGGGGTGAGGTGGGGTGGGTGGAAGAACCCTTGAGGTTCCCTCAGTGTGGTGAACTTAGAGCAGGGAGAAGGGAAGGCAGAGGGGTGAGGTGGTGGACACCTGGTTGAGCGCACATACTACAATGTGCAAGGACCTGGGTTCAAGACCCCAGTCCCCACCTGCAGGACGAAAGCTTCACAAGTGGTGAAGAAGGTCTTCAGGTGTCTCTCTGTCTCTCTTCCTCTCTATCTCTCCTTTCCCTATTTATATCTGGCCTTCTCTATCCAATAAAGATAATACAAAATAATAATAATAATAATAAAGTATCCTTAAAAAAAGAAGTGGACGGGGAGGACAGCATAATGGTCATACAAAGAGACTCTCATGCCTGAGGCTGGCTCCAATGTCTCAGGTTCAGTCCTCTGCACCACCATAAGCCAGAGCTGAATAGTGCTCTGGAAAAGAAGGAGAAGGAGGAGGAGAAGGAGAAGGAGGAGAAGGAGGAGGAGGACAAGGAGGAGGAGGAGGACAAGGAGGAGGAAGAGGACAAGGAGGAGGAGGACAAGGAGGAGGAGGAGGACAAGGAGGAGGAGGACAAGGAGGAGGAGGACAAGGAGGAGGAGGAGGACAAGGAGGAGAAGGAGAAGGAGAAGGAGAAGGAGAAGGAGAAGGAGAAGAAGAAGAAGAAGAAGAAGAACATGAAGAAAAGACAGAGAGAGTGGTCACAAGGAATCAAGTGACATCAATACCTGAGGATCCCTTCCCCCCCCAAAAAAAAAAAAGAGAGAGAAGCCACTCACTCTGCATCAGGATCAACGCTGACAGGATGATACAAAAGAGGAATGTCAGGGCCAGGATTACGTAGAGGCTCAGGATAGCTCGGTGCAACCAGTGGGGCACCATGGCTGAGTTTGAGGGGGCCCTGGATGGACCTGGATCTGGGGCAGAGGCAGGAAAAGTCACTTCCAGGGCACAATACCATCAGTTGAACTCTCAGCACCAATTCTGACACCAGCAATGGCTGGGTCACCTCTGTCCAATCTTCCCAATGCCATCAGCAGCTTGGGCATGTTGGAATCTGATTGGGTAGAAATTGTGGGGAGAAGGTTGAAATCAGTGGTCCCACCTGCAGTTGTTGTCATGCTATCACCATCACTTCTCAGCCTCCTTGTCACCAAAAACTCACCAGCATCAGAGGTAGCTGTCACCAATAGCCCTTGGCGTCCATGCCCACTGTTACCCGTGATGTCACCATCAGCAAATCTCACCATCCCCATCGATGTTCTGTTTCTGCTCTTCCCACAAGGCCATTCACACTCACTTACCAACACCAGGATTTGCACTCACACAATCAAGACCACATCACATGACCAACACAGTCAACACCACCATCACTATCACCAACACAATCAACACCACCATCACTATCACCAAACACAGCCAACACCACTATCACTATCACCAACACAGTCAACACCACTATCACTATCACCAACACAGTCAACACCACCATCACTATCACCAACACAGTCAACACCACCATCACTATCACCAAACACAGCCAACACCACCATCACTATCACCAAACACAGCCAACACCACCATCACTATCACCAACACAGTCAACACCACCATCACTATCACCAACACAGTCAACACCACCATCACTATCACCAAACACAGCCAACACCACCATCACTATCACCAACACAGCCAACACCACCATCACTATCACCAACACAGTCAACACCACCATCACTATCACCAACACAGTCAACACCACCATCACTATCACCAAACACAGCCAACACCACCATCACTATCACCAACAGTCAACACCACCATCACTATCACCAAACACAGTCAACACCACCATGACCTGAATCTTCACCAACATAATCAACACCACCATTACTATCACCAACACAGTCACCATCACCAACACCAACACAGTTAACAGTACCACCAACAATACAATCAACATCAACAACACAGTCAACATACAGTCACCTGACCCTGAACATTCACCAGCACAGTCACCACCATCCCTTGACTCTTCACCAATAGCATCAGCATCACTACCACAATCAACACAAAAATCATCTGACCCTTGACCTTCACCAGCATTATCAGTACTGCCATCACCACTCCCTGAACCTTTACCAACACAATCACATTTATTACCACAATCACCAATACAATGAACACCATCATTATCTGAACTGGCACCTGCCCCTGACAACACTACTACAATCACCAGCACAATCAAAACCATCGTCTGCTGACCTGAACATTAACCAACACAATCAACACCACCATCACCAATACAACCAACACCACCATCACCAACACTCGCATAATCAACACCATGATCAACCAAAACCAACACAATCAACACTACCATCACTATCACCAACACAACCAACACAATCAATGCCACCATCACTATCACAAGCATAATCACCAGCACCAGAACAATAACCACAGCCAACACTATCACCAACACCAGCACAATCACCAACACCATCAATACCACCATCTCATAGACCTGAAACTTCACCAACACTGTCACCAGTACCTAAACATTCACCAGCACAACCAACCACCACCATCTTGCTCACCACTTGACAAGCAATCCCTACCACAGTCGCACACCAGTTTGAACACCCCCACCACCACCAGCCCCTACAAATGACCCTGACCTCTGTGTGTGGTCACTCACTCTGATTCTTGGGTGTCAGGTGACCACCCTTCTGTTGCTCTCGGTTTCGGAAGGCCAAGTTGATATTCTCATACTCTGGGTCTTTTTCACCTGTGAGTGGGAGGGATCAGTGGAAATCTGGTAAGGATTTCCAGAGTGAGAAGGAGGAGGAAGAAGAAGAATGAGGAGCAGGAGGGGGGAAAAGAGGGAGTGGGGTTCATGGATCCCTGATCCCTGAGGCAACATCAATGAGTTACTATACACACACATACATTTTGGGGGGGAAGGAAAGAGCTCTCTGGCTTCCACCTTTACCCCCAAACTTCCTCCATCCCCACCCCTTCCTTTTAGACCCTCATCTGTCCCCACCCATCCACAACCCAGCCAACAAAACCAACACCGCCTTCACCAACACCTCAGCCTTCACCAACTCAGCCAACCACTACCACCACCACCAAGACCTGCACCTTCACCAACACTCCCCTCTTCCCAACACATCCATCCCCACAGGGTGTCTCACCTTCCTTGTGGGCCTGAGCACCCCGTTTTTTGTCTTTGGGAGCTGCTGGCTGCATCCTGACCTGTTGATCAATGTGGGTGTCCTCAATGTCTATCCCACTGCCCCGCCACCACCACCACCACACCAGCCACTATGTCCACAGACATCCCCACCCACCGGAAAGTGTTGAGTCATGTGAAGGAACTTCCGGGTGAGAGGGAAAGGCAGAAGGGGAGAGAGAGTGAGAGAAAGACAGAGAGAGACACAGAGAGAGAGAGAGAGAGAAGTGCCCTTTTTCTAGGGATCTGACCCTGAGACACCTTTCTCACTCCCCCAACCCCTCCGGGAGTCCAAGAGGTCAGGAAGGTCACAAACGTTCAGAGATCTCAGGGAGGGCCCAAGGGAAGAGGTTCTGCGTGGGCCCCAGGGACAGAGAGGATACCCAGGGAACTTGTGAAGGATATTAGTCAATGCTCTGGTGGAAATCAGATTGCAATACAGTTGGGATATAGGTTGTGTCACCCTTCAGTGTAACCAATGTTACAGTCACCCATGGCCCAAAAACACAGAGCTAGAGCAAGAACTTAAGGAAGAGGGATCCTTGTTTGAGCTCCAAGTACGAGCCCCGGCACCAGGTGGGAGGTTCTCTGGTACCAGAGGAAGCTCTTTGTTATAATATATATCTGCCTCCAGACTTATCACTGGGGTTCAGTGCTGTCACTACGAATCCACTGCCCCTGGCAGACATTTTTTTTTTCCATTTTACTGGATAGGACAGAGAAAAATTGAGAGGAGGGGGAGATAGAGACGGAGAGACGGTGAGACCTGCAGACTTGCTTCACCACACGTGAAGCTTTCCCCCTGCAGTTGGGGACAGACCTCAAACCAGGTCCTTCTATCTCTCTATCTCTCTATCTCTTTATCTCTCTTTCATTTTCTTGTCCCTTTCACCATCCGAAATCAAAAGAATGGGGGGGGGGGCAAATGGCCCAGGAATAATAAAGCTAGATATATCTGTGGTCCCACTATCACAAAAAAGAAGAGAGTAAGGGCCAGGTGGTGGCGCAGCTGGTTAAGCACACACACTGTAGTGCACAAGGACCCAAGTTCAAGGCCCTACTCCCCACCTGCAGGGGAAAAGCTTCATGAGTGGTGAAGGAGGGCTGCAGGTGTCTCTTTGTCTCTCTATTGCCCCCTCCCCTCTCAATTTCCCTCTATCCTGTCAAATTAAAAAAATAAATATATTTTAAAGGAAGACTTAGAACATTTCAGGAATCTGTGTGTGTCAGAGAGAAAGAACCTTCAGAACCCTGCTCAGCTCTGGCTGATGGTGGTGCTGGGGATCGAACCTGGGATGTCAGAGCCTCAGGCAGGAGAGATCTTTTGCTGAACGATCATGATGGCTCACCTGTCCCATTAATAGTAATAATAATAATAATAATGGCCGGGTGGTGGCACATCAGGTTGAGCGTACAGGTTACATTGCTCAAGGACCCAGGTTCAAGCCCCGGGTCCCCACCTACAGGGGGAAAGCTTTGCAAGTGGTTAATCAGGACTGCAGGTGTCTCTCTGTCTCTCTCCCTTCCTATCACCTCCACCCCTCTCAATTTCTGGTTGCCTCTATCCAATAGATAAATAAAGATAAAAATTAAACCCTTAAAATAAAAATAATAATAATAATAATTTTTTATCCCCCAAGCCCTGCTCTTCTCTGGCTAATGGTGATGGTACCAAGAACTCAGAACCTTAGGCTTTCTGAAGAACCATAGTGCTATCTCCCCAGCCCAAGCCCCATTCTTTGAGAGCCACCAAGCTAAGAGTTAGAATTCCTAGGACCCACCACCATCACCATAACCCTCTCCCCTTACCCCAATCTTACTCCCTGGGCTCCACCCAAGAAATTCTACTTTTCAAGACTCTGGGGCGGAAGGAACAGATATGAGGCAACACACCCAAAGCACTGATGAGGTTACACCCACATCTGGGATGGAGTAGAAGCCGTTCCCCCATCCCCTTGCCCAAGCCAAGGGAAATCCCTTCTCCCCCCCAACTCTAGACACTCCTGGCAAAGAAATGCCCTCACCCTCACCCTCACCTACACACACACACACACACACACACACACACACACACACAGACACCATGTCCCACCAGCCACACCTCTGACCCTGTGAACACTTTACATATGAGAGAGAGAGAGAGAGAGAGACCAGAGCCCTGCTCAACTCTGGCTGATGGTGGTGCTGGGGATGGAACCTGGGACCTCAGAGCCTCAGGCAAGGGAGTATCTTTGCAGAACCACTGTACTTTCTTCCCAGCCATGTAAAACACGTTCTATTTTAATGATATATAGACAGACAGAGAGAGAGGAGACCCTAGATCCCTGCTGAGCTCTGGCTGATGGTGGTGCTAGGGATTAAACCTGGGACCTCAGAGCCTCAGGCAGGAGAGTATTTTTCTTAGTAATATCTTATTTATTTAATAAGAAAGATAGATGATGATGGTGATGAAGATAGATAGATAGATAGATAGATAGATAGATAGATAGATAGATATAGACAGACAGATAGATAGAGGAGAGAGGAGAGAGCCCTGCTCAGTTCTGGCTGATGGTGGTGCTGGGGACTGAACCTGGGACCTCAGGTAATCATGATGTCGTCTCCCAGACCCTGTCTATTTTTTGATTTCTCAGAACTCTTTTTATTTTATTTATTCAGTTTTTTTTTTTTTTGGGGTAGAGACTAAGAGAAACTGAGAGGGGAGAGGAGATAAAGAAGAAGAGAAAAAGAGAGACACTTGCAGACCTGCTTCACCATTTTTGAAGCTTTCCCCCCACCCCTGCAGGTGGGGTATTCATTTTATTATTATTGGATAGAGGCAGAGAGAAATTGAGAGGGAAGAAGGAGAGAGGGAGGAGAGAAAGAGAGAGGGAGAGAGAGAGAGAGGCTGGCAGCCCTGCTTCACCTCTTGTGAAGCTCCCTCCCCCCACCCATGCAGGTGGGGACCAGGGACTTGAACCTGAGTCCTTGTGCACTGTAATGTGAGCACTTAACCAGATGTGCCAATGCATGGCTTCTATAACTCTCTCTCTGTCTCTATCTCTCTTACTTTCTTTTTTTAATTTCTTTATTCATTATTGAATAGAGACAGACAGAAATTGAGAGGGGAGGGAGAGATACAGAAAGACTCCACTCGTGATGCTTTTCTCCTGAAGGTGAAGACCAGGGGTTTGAACCCGGGGTCCTTGAGCACTGTAATGTGAACATTGAACCTGACATACCACTGCCTGCCTGGTCCCTATAGCTTTCTTTTCTTTTCTTTTCTTTTCTTTTTTTTTTTTTTTTTTTGTCTACTACTGGATAGAGATATAAATTGAGAGGGGAGGGATGCACACACACACACACACACACACACACACACATATAGAGAGAGAGACACCTGCAGCCCTGCTTCACCACTCCTGAAGCTTCCTTCCTGCACGTGGGGATCAGGGGCTTGAACCCGGGTCCTCGCGCACTGTGACGTGTGAGTTTAACCAGGTGCACCAGCATGCGTGGCCCCTTCTCAGAACTCTTTACAAATGTGGGGTTTTCTTTTTAAACCAGAGTCGTGTTCGGCTCTGACTTCTGGTGGTGCTGGGGATTGAACCTGGGACCTCAGAGCCTCAAAGATGACTGTTGTTTGCAGAAGGATGGTGTTATCCCTTCAGCCCTGTATGTTTTAGTTTTGATTACAAGTATTTTTTTTTTTTTTACCATTTTATTGTAAGGTGAGTGGTTATATGACAGCTGTTGACATATGGGGACAATTCCTTTTCTCCCTGTGTAGGTGTCTGCAAAACACTCTCTCCACTCAACTGAGGTTTTTTCCACCATCAGGCACCAGGACCGCAAAGCTCCCTTTCCCAGAGTCCCCCGCTTTGGTGCAAGACACCAAACCCAGTCCAAGTTCTACTCTGTGTTTTCCCTTCTGTTCTTATTTCTCCACTTCTGTCCATGAGTGAAATCAGCCCATCTTCACCCTTCTCTTTCTGGCTCATCTCACTTCACATGATTCCTTCAAGCTCCATCTGAGATGTGACAAAGAAGGTGATTTTATCATTCTTCATAGCTGAATAGTATTCCGTTGTTCATAGTTGTGCATACCAACTTTCTTAGGCACTTATCTGTCAGTGGACACCTGGGTTGCTACCAGGTTGACTTTTTCAAATAGATAGGTAAATATATACTAGATAGATAGATAGATAGATAGATAGATAGATAGATAGATAGATATAACCATTTACTTTCCTAGAGCCCTGCTCAACTCTGGCTGATGGTGATGCTGGGGATTAAATCTGAGACCTGAGAGACTCAGACATTTTTTGCAGAACCATTATGCTGTCTCCCGGGCCCTGCCTTTTTTTCTTAGTGATTTGTAAGAGCTCTTTACATATGTGAGGTTTTTTTTTTTTTTTTTTTTTTTTTAGCTCAGAGCCCTGCTCAGCTCTGGCTGATGGTGGTGCTGGTGATTGAACCTGGGACCTTGGAATCTCAGGCAGGAGAATTACTTTACATCACCACTATGTTATCTACCTGATGCCCACTTTTTCTTATTGATTTGTAAAAACTCTGTACATGTGAGGGATTTTTTTTTAAACCAGAGCCCTGCTCATGGTGCTGCTGGAAGCTCAGAGCCTCACACAAGGAAAATCTCTTGAAGGAACACTATGCTGTCTTTCTAGTCCTTTCTCTACTTTTCTTTTGGATACATTGATTAATTGGTTGGTTGGTTGATTGATTAGGGAAAAGAAAGAACTAGAACATCACTCTGGCACATGTCATGCCAGAGATCAAACTCAGGACCTCATGCTTTAGAGTCCAACACTTTGTCCACTGTGCCACCTTCCAGATTTCCTCCTCCTTCTCCTCTTTCTCCTCCTCCTCCTCCTCCTCCTCCTTCTCCTCCTCCTCCTCCTCCTCCTCCTCCTCCTCCTCCTTCTCCTCCTTCTCTCTCTCTCTCTCTCCTTTCACTCTTTCCAGTCTGGGGTGTGTTGTGTGACAACCTGGCACTGAACTAATTAATAATAACAGTAAATTAATTAGTGCTAAACCCTGGATCTAGCCATATCTGCATTTGTCCCTCTAACCCTGGGCCTCTCCATTACACAATCCAGAAACTTCCCTTCCCTGTTGCTCAAACAGGCATGAAGTGGAGTCAGAGGCTCTTGAGACTAGAAGAATCATCACCCACACCAAGGGGCTGGGCAGTTAGGAAGTAAGGAAACAGGGCCTCAAGAAAGGAAGTGGGGGTGGGGGTCTGTCCAAGCCAGTCCCTGGGGCAGGAGGGTGTGTGTGATGGCATTTGGCAAGGTCTCCGATGGGTCCTTCTTGGGGTTCAGATGCAGGGGGGAGGGAAACTTTAAGTGAGGCGTGGAGTTTCAGATGTATCACGCGAAGGTCTAGGGACTAGAAATATGCACGTCCCACTGTCACCATGTGAAGGTCTAGGGACTAGAAATATGCACGTCCCACTGTCACCATGTCAGCGAGGAGGGAGGGGCTTGGAGAGAGCCTCTGGACTTGGGGTTGGGGTGGCCTGTCACCATGTCAGCGAGGAAGGAGGGGCTTGGAGAGAGCCCCTGGACTTGGGTTGAGGTGGCTTCTAGGGACCTCAGTAGTGTAGGGGGCCTTGGTGGTGTCCGAGAGGGGGCTGGGCCCCAGAGCCCTGCCCCACTAGGGAAAGACAGAAACAGGCTGGAGGTATGGATCCAACTGCCAATGCCCATGTCCAGTGGAGAAGCAATTATAGAAGCCTGAATTCCCACCTTCTGCACCCATATCTTTGGTCCATACTCCCAGAGGGATAAAGAATAGGAAAGCTTCCAATGGAGGGGATGGGATACAGCATTCTGGTGGTGGGAACTGTATGGAATTATACCCCTCTTATCTTACAATCTTGTTCATCATTATTAAGTCACTAATAAAATTTAAAAAGAGGGCAGGGGTAGATGGCATAATGGTTATGCAAACATAATGGTTATGCCTGAGGCTTCGAAGTCCCAGGTTCAGTCCCCTGCACCACCATAAACCAGAGCTGATCAGTGCTCTGGTAAAAATAAAATAAATAAAATAAAATTTAAAAATAAAGAAAGAATAAAGGGGGTGTGGCACCATAAAGTGTGGAGGGGCACACAGGGGTGAGACATCCTGAAAAATTAGGATTCTAGGAGTCGGGCGGTAGCCCAGCAGGTTAAGCACACATGGCACAAAGCTCAAGGACCGGTGTAAAGATCCTGGTTCAAGCCCCTAGCTCCCCACCTGCAGGGGAGTCGCTTCACAAATCGCTTTCTCTCCCCTCTCTGTCTTCCTCTCCTCTCTCCATTTCTCTCTGTCCTATCCAACAACGATGATATCAGTAACAACAATAATAACAACAACAATAAAACAACAAGGGCAACAAAAGGGAATAAATATTTAAAATTTTTAAAATTTTTAAAAATTTAATTAGGATTCTGGGGATGGATGGTGGCGCACCTAGTTGAGTGCACATGTTACAATGCTCATGAACCCAGGTTCGAGACCCAGTCCCCACCTGCAGCGGGAAAGCTTTGTGAGTGGTGAAGCAGGGTTGCAGGGGTCTCTCTCCCTATCTCCCCCTTCCCTCTTGATTTATGGCTGTCTCTATCCAATAAATAAACATAATAATATATATAAGAAATAAAATTATTTTTAAATTATCTTTATCAGATAGACAGCCAGACATCGAGAGGGGAGGGAGAGCTAGAGAGGGAGAGAGAAGAGAAACAAAGACACCTGTAGCCCTGCTTCACCACTTGCAAAGCTTTCTCCCTGCATGTGGGGTCTGGGGGCTCGAACCCTGGTCCTTGTACAGTGTCTCATGTGCGCTCAACCAGGAGCACCATCACCTGACACCAATAAATTATTTTTAAAAAATAAATAATTTTTAAAAAATAAATAATTTTTAAAAAAATAATAAAATGAATATAATGGTTATGCAAACAGACTCTCATGAGTGAGGCTCCAAAGTCCCAGGTTCAATCCCCCCACACCACCATAAGCCAGAGCTGAGCAGTGCTCTGATTAAATTTTTAAAAATAAAAATAAATAATAAATAAAATAGATAAATAATTCCCCTCCCTTCCACCATCCCCAGTCCAGGAGTGTGAAGTGGGGTTGTCGGGAAATTGTGAGGATCCTCACAAAGCACCTGCATTTTTCTGCCTCCAGGAGCCTGGCATTCCTTAAAACATTAAGCCAGCTCCCCCTGCTCCACCCTGCATTCCTGATGCTATGGCTTATCTACATAATAATTATTTTGCCTGAAAGATCCCCACCCATTCCATTCCTTTGATCTATCTTCTTTCTACCCTCATGCAGGGTATTATTAATCCTACCAGTAAAACCCTTGCAACAGTTGCTAAGGAAGTTCCTACTTTTCCAGCTCCCTTTGGCCTTTCTCCGCCCATTTCCAAACCATGTCAAGCCATTTCCGTTTCCGACTTGCCACTTCCAGGTCTGCCCTTTAAAAGCGTGGGCTATCTGATCAATAAAGAATTGCATTGCCTCGCTGCCAGGAGCTTGGTTCATGAAGCATCTCCCTCAGGTCACTGAGTGAGTAGCAACCCAGGCTGGCTCCAGTTGCGTTCTTTCCAACCTAGAGAGTACTTCCCCGGGAAGAGGCACCCCCACACTAGCCTGGCATGGGGTGACAGGAGCTTTGATTCAGACCCTCGCCTTCCCCCCTATCCCCAGGGTGCTGGGGATTCAGAGCCTCCGTGTATGTGAGGGGTTCACCCCAATTTTCCATGAAGCTTCCTCGTGGGGGGAGGGAGGTAGTGAGGGGACACTCCAGCCACTTTCCGGGAGGTCTGACACCCAAAGGGGAGATGTCAAGATGTCCTGCACTAATACTGACGCCCCACCAAAAAATAATAATAATAAGTGATGAGCTTTGGAGTGTGCGTGGATGGGAGGTCATCAGAGAAAGCTAAGGACCCACACAAAAGACTTCTGGAAACAAAGGTAGAGGCCAGTACTGGAGGATATGGGGTGGGGTACAAGACCATTACATGGGCCCCCTGCCTCCTTTGAATGGCTACAGCGCCCAGTCTCTGTCCCCCCAAGACCAGCAGCAAACACGCACAGGCACAGCCACGTGGTCAGATCATTTGCATGAGCTTTGCAAGATTTATTAGTAGCCCCGCCCCTGGGAAGGCAGGCCCCACCCATTGTGAAAAGGTCCTGCCCTGGGGTAACTTGCTACGCCCCCCACAGACCTGACTCCACCCCTGGAAGACCTGGCCCCACTCCCTGCAGAGCTGACCCCCCACCCCCTGAGTCTGGCCGCCCCCCCTGAGTCTTACCCCATTCTCCATCCCCTTGCTAGGCACCAGACCACGCCCCCTTGAGATCTGACCTCGCCCCATATGCAAATTCCACACACACCCCCAAGCCTAACTCATAGCCACGCCATGCCCAATAAGATACTTGGCCCCCAACTCCACATCCCATAGCTAGGCCACACCCCCTGTGATTTTTCCGTTCTGCCCCATAGCCTGATCACATTCTCTCTGGTGCCTTGCCCCACCCCAACAGCTAGATCACGCCCCCATAGCTAGGCCACGCCTATAATTTGCATGACCCCACCCTCACATCTAAGTCACGCCCCTTCGGTGTCTGGTTGCACAGCTAGGCCACGCCTCCCGCATGTCTGGTCCCGCCCCCTTAGCCAGGCCCTGCCCCCTGTGCTTTCTTGCTCCACCCCATAGCTAGATCACGTCCCCTCTGGTGCCTTGCCCCACCCCCCATAGCCAGGCCCCACCCCTGCTGCATCGAGCCCCGCCCCCTATCCAGGCCACACCCTATATGGTGCCAAGCCCCGCCCTGTGCTGTCTTGCCTCGCCCCATAACCCAATCACATGCACTCCTAGTGCCTCGGACCGCCCCAGAGCTAGACCACGCCCCCTCGTTTGCATGGCCCCGCCCCACCGCCTGGCCCCGCCCGGGGACCTAGCCCGCGTGCACGCGGCAGCAGCGCGCCCCCGTCCAGTCCATGCCCGCGCACTGGCAGTGGCAGGTGGTGTCCGCGCGCACGTCCCAGGAGCCGCAGGCCGAGCCGCAGGTGCAGCCGGTGACCTCGAAGCCTGGGGGAGAGGCAGGGGGAGTGGGGGGAGTGCTGGGAGGGGAGGGACCTCTCCCATCCTACGGCCTGGGAAAGGGGGCGGGGTGCATTGGGGAGAAGGGGCCAGGACCCCAGTGTCCCTCCCAGGCAGACCGGCTTCCCGCTGCCAGCGTTGACATGGGGGGGGGGGTAGGAGGGAGGAGGGGCTGGGAGGACCCTGAGGAGGTGGAGGCTGGGCCTGCGGGGAGGGCGCTCACCTGCCGGGCAGGTGGCCAGGTGACCCCTGGAGACCACAGTTCGGCAGTTCAGGACCAGTTTGCTCATGGCCTGCTGAGCTGTGGGAGAGAGGGAGGGAGAGGAGAAGGGAGAGAGAGGAGAGGAGGAGAGAGAGGAGGAGGAGGAAGAGAGAGGAGGGAGAGGACGAGGGGGAGAGAGGGAGAGGAGGAGAGAGAGGAGGGAGAGGATGAGGGCGAGAGGGAGAGAGAGAAGTAGGGAGAGAGAGGGAGAGGAGGGAGAGAGGGAGGGAGAGAGAGAGGGAAAATAGAGAGGAGGGGGGGAGAAAGAGGAGGAGGGAGAGGAGGTGGAGAAAGGGGGAAGAAGAGGAGGAGGGAGAAGGAAGAAGAGGGGAAAGAGATGAGGGAAGGGGAGGAGAGCGGAGAAGTGAGCTCTGAAACCAGCTGGCGGCCCCCACTGCCCTGAGGCCCGCCCACCGCCGCGGCCCTCGTGGGGAGTCCCCCCCCCCATCCCTCTGGGCCCAGGAGTCTATCTCAGACCCCCCATCCCTCTGGGCCCAGGGGTCTATCTCAGACCCCCCATCCCTCTGGGCCCAGGAGTCTATCTCAGACCCCCCATCCCTCTGGGCCCAGGAGTCTATCTCAGACCCCCCATCCCTCTGGACCCAGGGGTCTATCTCAGACCCCCCATCCCTCTGGGCCCAGGAGTCTATCTCAGACCCCCCATCCCTCTGGGCCCAGGAGTCTATCTCAGACCCCCCATCCCTCTGGACCCAGGAGTCTATCTCAGACCCCCCCATCCCTCTGGGCCCAGGAATCTATCTCAGACCCCCCATCCCTCTGGGCCCAGGAGTCTATCTCAGACCCCCCATCCCTCTGGGCCCAGGAGTCTATCTCAGACCTCCCATCCCTCTGGGCCCAGGAGTCTATCTCAGACCCCCCATCCCTCTGGACCCAGGAGTCTATCTCAGACCCCCCCATCCCTCTGGGCCCAGGAATCTATCTCAGACCCCCCATCCCTCTGGGCCCAGGAGTCTATCTCAGACCTCCCATCCCTCTGGGCCCAGGAGTCTATCTCAGACCCCCCATCCCTCTGGGCCCAGGGGTCTATCTCAGACCCCCCATCCCTCTGGGCCCAGGAGTCTATCTCAGACCCCCCCATCCCTCTGGGCCCAGGAATCTATCTCAGACCCCCCATCCCTCTGGGCCCAGGAGTCTATCTCAGACCTCCCATCCCTCTGGGCCCAGGAGTCTATCTCAGACCCCCCATCCCTCTGGGCCCAGGGGTCTATCTCAGACCCCCCCATCCCTCTGGGCCCAGGAATCTATCTCAGACCCCCCATCCCTCTGGGCCCAGGAGTCTATCTCAGACCCCCCATCCCTCTGGGCCCAGGAGTCTATCTCAGACCCCCCATCCCTCTGGACCCAGGAGTCTATCTCAGACCCCCCATCCCTCTGGACCCAGGAGTCTATCTCAGACCCCCCCATCCCTCTGGGCCCAGGAATCTATCTCAGACCCCCCATCCCTCTGGGCCCAGGAGTCTATCTCAGACCTCCCATCCCTCTGGGCCCAGGAGTCTATCTCAGACCCCCCATCCCTCTGGGCCCAGGGGTCTATCTCAGACCTCCCATCCCTCTGGGCCCAGGAGTCTATCTCAGACCCCCCATCCCTCTGGGCCCAGGAGTCTATCTCAGACCCCCCATCCCTCTGGGCCCAGGGGTCTATCTCAGACCTCCCATCCCTCTGGGCCCAGGAGTCTATCTCAGACCCCCCATCCCTCTGGACCCAGGAGTCTATCTCAGACCCCCCATCCCTCTGGACCCAGGAGTCTATCTCAGACCTGGGTTTCTTGGAGGATGGAGGTTAGAGCTGTGGAGATAAAGGCGCTGCTGGAGGAAGGACCAAGGTTCGAGCCCCCACCACCACCACCTTCGAGGAGGATGCGCCTCTCTTTCTCTATGTATCTATCTCCCCTTCCGCTCTCAATTTCTCTTTGGGCTATCAAAAATAAAAAGAGAAAGAAGAGAAAAAGAAAAAAAAGGAAAAATGGCTGCTGGGAGCAGGGAATTCCTAGAGCTCGTACCGAGCCCCAGAGATAATCCTGGAAAGGAAGGAAGGAAGGAAGGAAGGAAGGAAAGAAAGAGAGAGAGAGAAAGGAAGAAAGAAAGAAAGAAAGAAAGAAAGAAGAGAGGAGTGGTCTGGGAGGTGGCGCAGTGGTAAAGCTTTGGACTCTCAAGCATGAGGTCCCGAGTTCGATCCCCAGCAGCACATGTGCCAGAGTGATGTCTGGTTCTTTCTCTCTCCTCCTGTCTTTCTCATAAATAAATAAATAAATAAAATCTTTTTAAAAAAAAAACAAGAAAGTAGAGAGGGAGAGGAGAGAAGGGGAGAAATAGATAACAAGATAAAGGGAGAGAGAAGGAAAGAAAGGAAGGAAGGAAGGAAGAGAAGGGAGAGAGAAAGTGGAAGAGGAAGAAAGAAGTAGAGAAAGAAATGTCGAAAGAAAAAGCAAGAGAGAGAAATAGAGAGAAGAAGGGAGAAAGAAAAGAAAGAAGTAGAGAAAGAGAGGGAGAGGAAAGAAGGAAGGAAGGAAGGGGAAAAAGAAAGGGAGAAAGAAAAGAGAAAAGGAGAGAAAGAAAGAAATAGAGAAAGAAAGGGAAAGAGAAAGGGGAGAGAAAAAGAACAAAGAACTAGAGAAAGGGAGAGAAAAAAGAGAGAGAAAGAAAGAGAGGAAGAAAGAAGGAAAGAAAGAGTGAAAGGAGCTTTGCTTGGGGGGCATTGCATGAAGTGCTGAGGAGGTTGGAGCTGGGGGTCCTGGTTGGGTTTGAAGTTGGGTTGGATCGGGAGGTTTCGTTGAGTTGAGTTGAGTCTGGCACAGATCACGCCAGGCTCGGGCCCTGGGTGGGGACAGGGGTGGGGACTGACGGTCTCCTCACTCAGGGACGTGGTGGCCTCTTGGACCTTCTGACTGATGGCTTCATCCATGGGACACAGCGACTCGCCATCAACCAGGACCAAAAGGAGGACGAGGAGGAGGTGGAGGAGGAGGAAAGCCTTCATCCTGCAAGAACTGCCCGAGAGAACCAAGTCGCCCCCCACACACATGCTGACCACCCCTCCCACCCCACCCCACCCCCAACCGTGCCCATGGACCTGGGGTTGGGGTGATTGTCACTTACCCTCTGAGCACGGCACAGTGCTGGCTGAATCTGGGATCCAGAACCCAGGAACCTACCACCAGCCTCTCTTGAAGGTCTCACCAGAAATGTGGGGACTTCCTGTTTTCCCAACATCCCCCACCCCACTCCACCCCTAGCACTTCCTCATTGAATCCGGGTTCAAGAGGAAGCAACCAGGACTGACCCCATGTCTCTCTCTCTCTCTCTCTCTCCCCCCTACTCCCCATTAGTGGGAAAGTCTTCCTGTCTCTATCACAACCTCCCAATTCAAGAACCTTGCTTTCACACATCAGGGCTGGGATGTCCTGGTAGCTGGAGTCCAACAGAAAACAATGAATTGGGGGTCGGGCGGTGCCACAGTGGGTTAAGCGCACGTGGCGCAAAGCAGTTCCAGCCCGGGGGGAGTCGCTTCACGGGTGAGGGTGTGTGAAGCAGGTCTGCAGGTGTCTGTCTTTCTCTCCCCCTCTGTCTTCCCCTCCTCTCTCTATTTCTCTCTGTCCTATCCAACAACGAACAACATCAACAATGGTAATAATAATGACCACAACGAGGCTACAACAAGAGCAACAAAAGGGGGGAAATGGCCTTCAGGAGCGGTGGATTCATGGTGCAGGCACCGAGCCCAGCAATAACCCTGGAGGAAAAAAAAAAAGTGAATCTCTGATACACACACACCCCTGCAAACCCGCCCCCAATATACAGGTCCCAGGGTTATTTATTATGAATTGTTTTATTTATGTGTCTATTTATGAGAGGGCTAGGAGGAGAGAGAGAACCAGACACCATCATCGCTCTGGTACCTGTGCTGCAGGGGATCGAACTCAGGACCTCAGGCTTGAAAGTCCAATGTTTTATCCACTGTGCCACCCCTTTCAGACCACATAATGTGAATTCTTGGGGCTGGGAGATAGTTCATCTGGTAAGGTGTGTGCCTGCCGGGGACACAGCCCAGATTCAAACCCTGGCACCACGTTGAGAGTGCCTTGATATATAGGGAAACTCCAGGGTGGTCTCGGCTCTCTGTCTCTCGCTATCTGAGATTACCAAGAATGAAACCGAGAGGGACTGAGGAGACAGCAGGGTGATTCTGCAAACAGACTCTCCTGCCAGAGGCTCTGAGACCCTAGGTTCAATCCCCAGCACCACCATCAGCCAGAGCTGAGCAGGGCTCTGGGAAAATAAAAATTTTGAGAGAGAGAGAGAGAGAGAAAGAATATTAGGCCAGGAGTAGTGCTAGTGAAAGGCCAGGGCACAGGCACATAAAACTAAACGACAACATCAATAATAACAATAATAACCACAACAATAAAACAACAAGGGCAACAAAAGGAGAAAAATGGCCTCCAGGAGCAGTGGATTCATAGTGCAGGCACCAGCCCCAGCGATAACCCTAGAGGTAATAATAATAACAAAAACAACAATAATAATTTTTGTCATCATTGTTGGACAGGACAGAAAGAAATGGAGAGAGGAGGGGAAGACAGAGGGGGGAGAGAAAGACAGACACCTGCAGACCTGCTTCACCGCCTGTGAAGCGACTCCCCTGCAGGTGGAGCTGGGGGCTAGAACCAGGATCCTTATGCCGGTCTTGGTGCTTCGTGCTATGTGTCCTTAACCCGCTGTGCTACTGCCCAGCCCCTAATAATAATAATAATAATAATTGTTGTTGTTGTTTTTATTATTACCACCAAAACACAGCTCAGCTCAGGCTGGTGTTGGTATGGAGGAGAATGAACCTGAGACCGTGGAGCCTCAGGCATTAAAGTCTTTTTGTAGGGGCCAGGCTGTGGTGCACCTGTTTAAGCACACACATCACAGTGCACAAGGACCCAGGTTCAAGCCCCAGGTCCCCACCTGCGGGGAGAAAACATCACAACTGATGAATCAGAGCTGCAGGTGTCTGTCTCTTTCCCTCTCTCCCCACTTCCCCTCTCAATTTCTCTCTGTCTCTCTCCAGTAATAAATAAATTAAAATACTTAAAAAAAAAAAGTCATCAGGCCAGATGGTGGCGCACCTGATTAAGCGCACACATGACAGTGTGCAAGGACCCAGGTTCAAGCCCCTGGTCCCCACCTGCAGGGGGGAAAGCTTCATGAGTGGTGAAACAGGGCTGCAGGTGTCTGTTTCTCTCGCTGTCTACCTCCCTCTCCCCTCTCAATTTCTGGCTGTCTCTATCCAATAAGTAAAGAAAATTTTAAAAATAAAAAAACAGCAAATTAAGCAAATAGCATGATCCTAGGTCCAGGGGGACATGTGGGCCTTCTATTCTAGGCCTGGGATGATTAGTCACGTCACCCAGAAAGTTTCGTTTACTGTCAGCCCAGTAGGTTTGAAATGAGGCCAGAGGCACTCGAAACTAGAAGAATCTGGACTGGGACAGGGGATCCGGAACTTTAAAAAAATATATAATACATACATACATACATACAGGAAATTGAAACTCAGTGAGTTTGCCTGCTCACATCAGCACTCAGGGACGGGAGGTTGATGGTGTTGGAGTTAAGGGCTCTGAAAGGGCCCTTTTTGGGGTCTGGAATGGTGGGGTAGGGAGCTGGGTCTTGGGAGTCAAAGAGGTGCCCACATCCATGTCTTGGGACAAGAAGTGCCTCTAAACATCAGCAAGTGAGGTGGACATTTCTGCTTCACATACTTAAAAATTCAAGTCTCCTCCCATGGTTCTTTTTATAATTATTTATTTATGTAATGAGAGAGATAAACAGAGAGACCAGAGCCCTGCTCAGCTCTGGCTGCTGGTGGTGCTGGGGATGAAACCTGGGACCTCAGAGCCTCAGGCAGGAGTGCCGGGCTAGCTTCGCGGGTGGGAGACAGACGACCAGGGACTCATGGCTGAGCCGGGCAGCAGTATCTCTTTATTCATGTGGAACGCAGCACAATCTAAGCAATCTCTAATCACAATCCTGTCCTTATATATACTTGCCAAGTAGGGTGGAAACAGGATGTGACGTAGAGAGGGTGGAGCGAAAAAAGTGGTGCAAATCAGGGTGTACTAGGAGAGGGGGTGGAGCAAAAAGCCATCATGAACCAGTGGAGATTAAACCGATGTCCTGCAGGCAGGGCGGTGCTTAGTTAACAGTGGTTATGTAAATAGAATACAGTGTTAAGCAGGGGGGATTAAACCAATGAAACAGAAGGGGTTTTAGAAGCAGAGTTAGAAGCATACCAACACAGGAGAGTCTTTTTCGCAGAAGCATTATAGGACTTCCCAGGCCCAGTCTTTTTCTTGTTGATTTCTAAGAACTCTTTACATATGTAGGGTTTTTCTCTCATTTTTTTTCTCTTTTTTTTTTTTTCTCTAAACCAGAGCCCTGCTCAGCTGTGGCTTATGGTGGTGCTGGGGATTGAACCTGGGAGCTCAGAGCCTCTGGCAGGAGAGTCTTTTTCGCAGAACCATCACGCTGTCTCCCAGGCCTTGCCTTTTTTTAAAAAAAATTTTTTTAATTAATTTATGTTCCCTTTTGTTGCCCTTGTTTTTTATTGTTGTAGTTATTATTGTTGTTATTGATAAAGTCATTGTTGGATAGGACAGAGAGAGATGGAGAGAAGAGGAGAAGACAGAGAGGAGGAGAGAAAGATAGAAACCTGTAGACCTGCTTCACCGCCTGTGAAGCGACTCCCCTGCAGGTGGGGAGCTGG
The DNA here is from genome assembly GCF_950295315.1 of Erinaceus europaeus. Lineage (NCBI taxonomy): Eukaryota > Metazoa > Chordata > Mammalia > Eulipotyphla > Erinaceidae > Erinaceus > Erinaceus europaeus. Next base: position 3,619,094 of record NC_080184.1, read on the forward strand.
GGGCTCAAACAGGGATCCTTACGCCAGTCTTTGGGCTTTGTGCCACATGCGCTTAACCCGCTGCACTACCACCCAACTCCCAGGCCCTGCCTTTTACTTATTGACTTGTAAGAGCTCTTTGCATATGTGAGTACTTTTTAAAAATTTTTTTACTGGGGGATTAATGGTTTACAGTTGACAGTAAAACACAGTAGTTGGTACAAGTGTAACATTTCCCAGTTTTCCACATAACAATTCAACCCCCACTAGGTCCTCCTCCGCCATCATGATCCAGGACCTGAACCCTCCCCCGACCCTACCCCAGAGTCTTTTACTTTGGTGCAATACATCTATTTTTGTTTGCTTGTTTGTATTTGTTTTTTAAACCAGAGCCTTGCTCAGCTCTCACTGATGATAGTGCTGGGGATGGAACCTAGGTCCTCAGAGCCTCAGCCAGGACAATCTTTTTTATTATTATTATTTATAAAATGGAAATATTTACAAGGCCATAGGATAAGAGGGGTACAATTCCACACAGTTCCCACCACCAGAACTCCATATCCCACCCCCTCCCCTGATAGCTTTCCTGTTCTTTAACCCTCTGGGAGTATGGACCCAGGGTCATTGTGGGATGCAGAAGGTGGAAGGTCTGGCTTCTGTAATTGCTTCCCTGAGGAGAATCTTTTTTTTTTTCCTCCAGGGTTATCACTGGGGTTCGGTGCCTACACTACAAATCCACTGCTCCTGGAGGCCGTTTTTTTGTTCCATTTTGTTGCCCTTGTTGTTATTGTTGCCACTAATGTTCTTGTTGTTGGATAGGACAGAGAGAAGTGGAGAGAGGGAGGGGGAGACAGAGAGGGGGAGAGAAAGACAGACACCTGCAGACCTGCTTCACCGCCTGTGAAGCGACTCCACTGCAGGTGGGGAGCCAGGGACTGGAACCGGGATCCTTATGCCGGTCCTTGCACTTTGTGCCACATGCACTTAACCTGCTGCGTTACTGCCAGCCTATTTATTTATTGAAGAGAGGCAGAGAGAGAGTCTCTGAAAGAGACCCCAGTCCTGAAGCTTTCTCCAGTGTGGTAGGGGCTGGGCTAGAACTTGGGTCCCACACATGGCCAAGCAGTGCATTGTTCAGATGAGTTATCTTTCCACCCACTACCTATTTGAGAGAGAGAGAAGGAGGAGGAGGAGGAAGTGGAGGTGAAGAAGAAGAACAACAACAAGAAGGAGAAGAAAGAAGAGGAGGAAGTGGAGGAGCAGTAGTCAGCGGATTAAGTGCAGGTGGCACACAGCGCAGGGACCGGCGGAAGGATCCTGGTTCGAGCCCCCAGCTCCCCACCTGCAGGGGAATCGCTTCACAGGCGGTGAAGCAGGTCTGCAGGTGTCTGTCTTTCTCTCCTCCTCTCTGTCTTCCCCTCCTCTCTCCATTTCTCTCTGTCCTATCCAACAACGATGACAACAACAATAATAACTACAACAAAAAAAAACACAAGGGCAACAAAAGGGAATAAATAAATAAATAATAATAATAAACAGCAAGGGCGGGAGTCAGGCAGATTGATAGACATCAATGAAAAGGCTACAATCAGCTAGGATATTTCTCACATAAAAGAATAATTTATTGGGAGTCAGGCAGTAGCGCAGCATGTTAAGCACAGGTGGCGCAAAGCACAAGGACCTGTGTAAGGATTTCGGTTCAAGCCTCTGGCTCCCCACCTGCAGGGGAGTCGCTTCACAGGCGGTGGAGCAAGTCTGCAGGTGTCTGTCTTTCTCTCCCCCTCTCTGTCTTCCCCTCCTCTCTCCATTTCTCTCTGTCCTAGCCAACGACAACATCAATAACAACAACAATAATAACTACAACAATAAAAAATAAGGGCAACAAAAGGGAAAATAAATAAAATAATAATGAAATTACACACACATATTGAAGACACAGCAATCGAGAGATCCTGAGAGTGCAGTACAGAGATCTCTCCAAAGTGGACCCATGTTGCTGGGATAGCCTGAGGGTGCTTCTTCCCGAGCAAGTGCTCTCTGGGTTGGAGAGAACTCAACTGGAGCCACCCGAGGCTGCTGCGTGGGAGAGGGATCAGGAACTCGCTGAGCTAGCATCGCAGGAGAGACTCTGGGACTCTCGGAGCCGGAAGGCAATCCCAAGTGTGTTTACTCAGAAAAGCAGCTGTATATATACTCGCCAAGTAGGATGTTATGTAGGGAGGGTGGAGCGAAAAAAGACTGGTGGAAATCAGGGTGTACTAGGAGAGGGGGCAGAGCAAAACGACATCGTGAACCAATGGGGATTAAACCAATGCCCTGTAGGCAGGGCGGTTCTTAGTTAACAGTGGTTATGTAAATAGACTGCAGCACTAAGTAGGGGGAAGCTGGCGTACTGCCAAACACCATGTGGCAAAGGTGAGAAACAGAATTCCAGGCCCTAATGCAGTGGATGCAAAGGCCCTGGGGCAGCAAATGGTGGTTAGAGGGCCAGATGACTCCAGGAATGGCTGAGGCTGGGGTGGAGGAGTTGGGGCTCCATCCTCCTAAGAGAATGGCCCTCTCATTCTCCCACATCCCTCCCACCCCTTGGGCTTCTGCAATCCCAAGCTGGGTGGATGGGAATAGTATGCAGGTTTGAACAAGGGGCTGAGGCTCCAGATGGGTGATTTGTGCAGGGGAAACCCTCCTTGTGGCCCCTGACCCTCTGGCCCCCAGGGGCAGCCCAGCCCAGCTCAGGTCGCAGGGGAGGGACTCCCCCTATTGACCACTGAAGCTTCACAAGCCCTAGGGGAGGCGAGAGGGAATTAAGTGAAATCAACCACCAAGAGAAGCAGGAATAGGGGACAATCTCCCACATAGATAAGAAACAAGGATGGGGAGGGGGTGGCAAGTGGAGGCAGCAGGGGAGGCAAAGCAGTGGTTCTGCAAGAGGCTCTTCTGCCTGAGGCTCTGAGGTCCCAGGTTCAATCCCTAGGACCACCATCAGCTAGAGCTGAGCAGGGCTCTGGTCTCTCTATCTCTCTCATTAATTTTTTTCTTTTTCTTTTAAGAAACAAGGACAGCTTTCAGCCACCAGGTTCCAGGTGCTATCATGACGCCAACTGGACTTCCCTGGGCAGACGACCTCACCAATGTGTCCTGGAGCTCCGCTTCCCCAGAGCCCTTCCCCACTAGGGAAAGAGAGAGGCAGACTGGGAGTATGGATCCACCTGTCAATGCCCATGTTCAGCGGGGAAGCAATTACAGAAGCCAGACCTTCCACCTTCTGCAACCCACAATGACCCTGGGTCCATGCTACCAGAGGGTTAAAGAACAGGAAAGCTTTCTTTCTTTCTCTTTCTTTTTTGCTTCCCTTCCAGGGTTATTGCTGGGCTCAGTGCCTGTACCATGAATCCACTGCTCCTGAAGGCCTTTTTTAAAAAAAATATTCATTTATTGCCTTTTGTTGCCCTTGTTGTTGTAGCCTCGTTGTGGTTATTATTATTACCATTGTTGATGTTGTTCATTGTTGGATAGGACAGAGAGAAATGGAGAGAGGAGGGGAATACAGAGAGGGGGAGAGAAAGACAGACACCTGCAGACCTGCTTCACCGCCTGTGAAGCGACTCCCCTGCAGGTGGGGAGCCGGGGGCTCGAACTGGGATCCTTACGCCAGTCCTTGCGCTTTGCACCACCTATGCTTAACCCGCTGCACTACCGCCTGACCCCCATAAATAAAGATTTTTTAAAAAGACAAAAGCAGGACAGAGAGAAAGGGGAGCGTTTATTATTCTGGGAAAGAGGGGGGGAGGGGTTGCCGGTAGAGGAGAGGCCTTTGGGGGCTTGGGGGTTCAGGGCAGGGCTATGTTCTCCAGTTTCTGATCCAAGGTCTTGAGGTCGTCCAAGAAGCGGTTGGGGGTGAGGATGTGTGAAGACCCTGAGCAGGAATGAGAGTTCAGGAGATGCAGGGGCGAGGCGGGGGGAGGGTCCCCCAGCACCCCCAAACCCTAGCCCCCCATCCTGGTACCCCATTCTCCATCCCAGCCAGCCAGGGCTACCTCCCCGCTTTCTGGGGAGACAGCGGGCTCCTCTTGTGTCGAGAGCTCAGGGGTGTCGCCCCTCAGCCATGGCGGGAGCACCCCAGCCCCGCACCCCACACACACACCTTGGCCACTCACCGATCAGCACCTCCCACTTGCCCTCGGTGGCCCTGGTGACCTCGTAGGCCGCCCGCATCTCAGACATGGCGACACCCCCCAGGATGAAGACAATAAGCCGCGGCCCCGCCCGCGTCTCTATTCCCGCCTTGTTCTTGTGCCAGTGGCCAAAGCGGGCGCTGCGGGGTCACAGGGGTGCCGGCGGTTTGTGGGGGTGGGCGGGGGGTGGGGGTAGGCGGTCACCTTGGGTCGGGAGCCAGGCTTTGGGGGGGTCCCGCCTGCCCTCACCTGACAGCCGCCTGGGAGCTGGATGAGGGGGCCGGGTCAGACACAAAAGGCCACTGTCTGCGATCCAGACGGTCGTCTGTGGCATCCTGGGGTGGGGAGGATGGGAGGAGGGGGGGGTCAGGAGAGGTGGGGACACCCCTGGGGATGGGGTATGAGCCCTTGGGGATCAGATGTCTCTGCATCTCTGCACCCCAGAACTTGGGGACTTCAGTCTTTGGGATCCCAGGAATGTGGAACCCCAGACCTTGGGGCCTAAGAGGCTAGAACCCCCAGAACTTGGGGACTAGAGTTTGTGAAGAAAAAAAAGCAAACCCAGACCCTGAGGACTCAGGCATATGTACGCCAACCCCCTTGGGGACCAGAAATGTGGACCCTCAGAACTTGGAGATCCCAGGCTTTGGGATCCCAGGAATGTGGAACTCCAGGACATGGGGCCCAAGAGTGTGGGCCCATAACTCAAGGACCCTCAGACCTTCAAAATCCAGTGTGTGGAACCCCAGAACTTGGGGATCCCCCCAGATCTTAGGAGCAAGGAGTATGGACCCCAGGCCCCTTGGAGACTCAAGACTGTGGGCCTCCAGAACTCAGGGACCTCCAGGCTTTGGGAACCTAAGAATGTGAACCCCAGAATTTGGGACTCTTGGACCCTCAACCAGAAGTGTGAACTCCCAGATTTGGGAATAGGAGTAGGGAGGCTCAGAATGTGGGGACCCAGGAATGTATCCTCCCCCAAGCTCTCGGGGATGCCAGAAGTCTAGACCCCCAGGTCCCTAGAGGACACAGACGTCTGAACCCTCAGCCCTTGGCAACTTTGACATCGGATTCAGGCCTGTGGGAAGAAGAAGCGAAGATCCAGGTGGGAATCGGTGGTCAGGGACCCCTGGTCTGGTCCTTGGGGGGGGGAGGGTTGGGGGGCTACGGAGTAGGGAGCCACTGAGTCAAGAAGGGATGAGGTTCTCCCTTGAGGGCCCTTCAGATCTGAATTTGGGGGATTGCTCGCCCTGTCCCCCAAGATCAGATGTAAGGGGCATGCATGCCCAGAAATGAACACTTCCCATTAAGCCTGGAGGGAAACAGGTGCCAACTGGATCTGGGCAGGACATGGGGGAGGGGAGGCAAGGTTTCCAGGAGGGGAGATCAGACCCAGCACCCCCACTTCCAGGTGCTACCCCCCAATCCCCGCCCCACTGACACCTCTATCACGTCCTTGATGAGTGGGGTCCAGCGGGACAACTGATACGTGGGTTCTGTCCGCTGCCTCCTTTCCAGCCGGCTCGAGGTCCCGGAGCCCTAAAGGTTGGGGTTCAGAGATGGGGGGGTGGGGGGACATGGGGGAGAAGGAGGCAGGTCACAGGGTTGGGGGCTGCTCTGGCTGAGGGTGGGGCACGGGTGTGTGGAGAAGTCGGGGGAAATGGAACAGAAACCCAGAGACAAGAGACAGACAGAGAGAGAGGAGACTAAGCAGAGGAAACCGTTAGGGGGTGATTTGGGGGTGCCCTGGGTGGAAGTGGCCACCCCATCACGGGAGACAGCAGTGAACCCCAAGATTCTAGACTCACACACCACCACTGCCGCCCCCCACCACACACACACACACCAGCTTCTCACTTCCTTGCCAAGCCTTCAAATGATTTATTAATTAATGAGAGAAAGAGAGAGGGGGGGGGGAAAGAAAGGGAGAGAGAGAGAAGCAGAGCCTCCCTCTGGCACATGCAATGCTGGGGATCGAACTCGGAACTTGCTGCCTGACAGTCCAACGTTTATCCCCCTGCGTCCCCTCCTAGGCCACCCCGTCAAGTCGGCTTGCTCCACGCTACTCCAGTAAGAGCTTGCCACCCCCCACAACAACAACAACAGCACGCGGTGTAGCCCAGAGCTAGCCATACACCCCTGATGCCCAGCCCCCCCAGCCTGCACCCCTGCACCCCACACCCAGCGTACCCCGAGGTTGGTCACGGTGCCCCCCAAGAGTTCCAGGTTGCGGACGAGGCCGCTGTGGGCCTGCACGTTGGCGTGTTGGATGAGTTTGGCCAGGTTCTCCTCGCTCACACCTGGGGGGCAGGTGGGGTTCACCTGGGGTGGGGTCAGGGGCACCTGGGGACCCCTAGGTTAAGGAGGAAGAGGGCTGGGGACCCCATGGAGTGTTGTCACGTGGTTTGGGGGGCGTGGGGGTGCCCCAGGGAGGTTGGGGGCAAACCTGAAGCAGGGAGGGGGGAAAGGTCTCAGATAGGGGGAAGTCCCAGTGGATGAGGTGTCTGTATCTATGGGGGGGTTCCCCCGGGACTGGCCGCACCCCCAGCCCCCACCGTTCCGTAGCAGGATGTAAAGCAGAAGGACCCGGATCTTGTCGTAGGCGGGCACAGCAGCGTCCAGGAGAACTGGGACTATCAGCTTCATGGCGTCTTTGAGCTTCTCGCCCTCAGCGTCAGAGCCCATGGCCAGGTCCTGCGGGTGGGGGGAGGTTGGGGGCGGGGGAGTGTCCCGGTGGGGGGAAGGCCCTGGCCAGGCCTCTGGGGGCTGCTCCTCGGTCTCAAGGCAGGCCCCGCCCTCGCAGGGACCCCGCCCAGCAGACCTGCCAGTCAGGAGGCCCCACCCCTCACACACAGGCCCCGCCTCCATGCTGGGGGAGGAGGGCTGATCTTCCCAGCCCCTAACCCCTATGCTGGAGGAAAATGTCTTTGCAGGCCCCGCCCCTTTATAAGGCCCCGCCCCCAGGGTGGGATTTGCCTCTAGAGGCCACGCCCTTTCCACAGGCCACGCCCCTAGAAGGGAGGTGGTCTACCTCTGCAAGCTCCGCCCCCAGGGTGAGGTCTACCCCTGCACGCCAGGACCCTAGGCAGGGGGGATGTCTACCTCTGTAGGCCACGCCCCTTGTACAGACCAAGCCCCTAGGCTGGGGGGGTCTACCTCTATAGGCCATGCCCCTCAAACAGGCCCCACCCTCAGGCTTGAGTCTACCCCTACAGGACCCGCCCCCTTGCGTAGGCTCAACCCCTAGGCTGAGACCTGCCTCTGCAGGCCCCGCCCCTTACTCAGACCACACCCCCACCACGAGGCCCCGCCCCAGCCCTGGACTCCTCCTCCACAGACCCCGCCCCCAGGGGTCTGAAGCCTGGTCTGCCCCTTGGGCCCCGCCCTCGTGTGGCCCCGCCCCTAGTCCTGCTCTAGTCCTCCACAGACCCAGCTCTTCGCAACGCCCCGCCCCTCGCACAAGCCCCTCCCCCAGCCCCCCCCCCCCCCCCCCGCTTCTCCACAGGCTCCGCCCCATCCCATCCGCTCCCCACCTGCTCCACTCCGCACAGCTTCTCCACAGTGCCCTTGAAACGCTTCATGCAGTCATCTGCTAAGTGCAGGTGCGTGGAATACTGCAGGGGAAGGCGGGGGTGGGAATTGGGGTGGGGTGGGTGTCAGAAAGTAAATCAAGGCACTGATGGGGGGGACAGGAGGGGGGCTCCCCTACCCCCCCAACACCACCACCTGTCATCCTCACTTTGTTCAATTCCTTTTGGTACTGTGGCATCTTTTTCAAGATGTGGGACAGGTCTTTGATGTTGGCCTGGGGCGGGGCAGGGGGGAGGGGAGGCCAAGGCAGGGAGTCAGGGAACGCCTCGGCCTTGGGACATGCCTTCCCCCCCACAAATCAGGGGACAAGGGGGGCTTTACCTTGTCGGTGGTCAGCCGCTTGCTCTCACAGAAGGTCTTCAGAAGGTCCGTGACCTTCCTGGGGGTGGTGGGGGGCGGGTAGGAGTGAGGCTGGGGGAAGTGGGGAGGGGGCCGGTGCCGAATTTGGGGGGGTGAGGTGGGCTTGGGGGATTGGTCGTGGTGGTAAAAGCCAGAGAGTGCCTGGCCCACGAGAGGGGGGAGACCCATTGGAGGGTTTGCTCACCCAGGGCCCAAGAATGGGGTTCCCAGCCCACCTTGGAAGAGGAGGAGGGGCCTGGGGACATAGGGGGGTGGGGGGTGGGGTTGGGGGGAACACCCCCATACTCACTTGGACACATCGGCAATGTGCATATGTCGCAGTTCCATCCACAACTCATCGTCTTCGTCCAGAAGAACCGCCTTCTCCCGGGACTCGCTCAACCCTGTGGTTTCGTACCTGGGGGGGGGCAGAGAAATAGGGGTTTAGGGCCCAGAGAGAGGCTGGGGGGGCAAGCTTGGGGGGGCATGTGCTCTTCTCAATACCCATGAAGTCACAGGCCAACATGGGGAGGACCCCACAGGGAAACTAGGGGGCTAGGGTGGGGGTTGGTCAGGGCCCTGGGGAAGGATTGAGGGGGTCACGGAACAGGTTTGGGGGTACATCCTACTTGGGGTAGGTTTGGGGGGGTATGTGTTCTTCTCAATACCCAGGAAATCACAGGCCAACATGGGGAGGACCCCACAGGGAAACTGGGGGGCTAGGGTGGGTGTCAGGGCCCTGGGGAAGGATTGAGGGGGTAACGGGACAGGTTTGGGGATACGCCCACTTGTATGTGTCCTGTCATATGCCCAGCAGGTCTTAGGCCAACCTGCGGTTGCCACAGGGAAACAAGGGAGGTCAGGGCTCTGAACTGGGGTGGCTGGGGGCAGGTTTGGGGGAGGGGAGGGGAGGGGAGGGGAGGGTTCACCCACTTATATGTGTCCTGCTCGATGCCCAGAAGGTCGTAAGCCATGGCTTGGAAGGTGAGTTCGTGCAGAAGCGGGGATACGGGGTCGGCTGCCCGGTCCATGATGAGCAGCTGTGAGCGAGTTTTTTCCGGACCCTGGAGGAGATGAAAGACTGAGCGCTGGTACTCTCACTCGGACTGCGCCCGTCTGCCCCCCTGGCGCGCCCCGCTCACCTCGCCCAGACTGGGGGTGTCTGCCTTGAAGGCGTTCAGTTTGGCCAGCACGGCGTGGGCCAGCTGGGCCGTGTCTTCCGCGCCCCTGAGAATTGGGGGGGGGGGTGCAGGCATGGAGTTGGGGAGGGATGGGCAGTCCCAGATGGGAATTGGAGGTGGGACAGTCAGTGGGGCTGGGGGAGGTGGGGTCCGGAAAGGGGTTCTGGATTGGCTGGAGACCCGGATGTGGGGGGTGGGGGGCTCGAAGTTGGTGCAGGTTGGGGGGGGTCCCTCACTTGTGGTAGCGGATGGCGGGGTACTCCTGCAGGGTGGCGCAGAGGGTGGCGATCTGCTGGGCCAGGACCTCGAGCTGTCGCGACCTATCCTCCGCCCGGAAGGGGCAGTAGAGGTTGTAGGTGCTGTGGGGGGCGTCCAGGGAGAACACCTGGGGGAGGGGGGGTGTTGAAAGGGTTCTGGGACCAAGAGGAGAAAAGCCACGCGGAGCCTGCTCTCTTTCGCTCCCTGCGGTCAGCCGTGGGACAAGATTCCAGACCCTCTAAAGGATATACTTTTGTTTTCTTTTTTAAATGATGTCTATTTATTTATTTATTTATTGGCTAGAGACAGCCAGAAATTGAAAGGGAAGAGCTAGAGAGACACCTGCAGCCCTGCTTCACCACTCTTGAAACTTCCACCTTGCGGATGGGGACCAGGGGCTTGAACCTGGGTCCTTGTGCACAGTGCTACAGGTGCGCTCAACCAGGTGCGCCACCACCTGATCCCTGTTAAAGATTTTATTTAGGGGGAGTGGGGCGGTGGCGCAGCGGGTTAAGCGCACATGGCACAAAGCGCAAGGACCGGCGTAAGGATCCCGGTTCGAGCCCCCGGCTTCCCACCTGCGGGGGAGTCGCTTCCCAGGCGGTGAAGCAGGTCTGCAGGTGTCTATCTTTCTCTCCCCCTCTCTGTCTTCCCCTCCTCTCTCCATTTCTCTCTGTCCTATCCAACAACGACAACAACAATAATAACTACAACAATAAAATAACAAGGGCAACAAAAGAAAATAAATATTAAAAAAAAAAAGCTAAAGATTTTATGTAAGAAAAAGAGAGAAACAGGACGTTTCTCTGACACATCAGACACGAGGGACCAAACTTGGGACCTCACGCTTCAAAGTCCAAAGCTTTATCCAATGTGCCACCTCCCAGGTGCGCTCTCTCTCCCTCTCTCTCTCCCTCTCTCTCCCCCTCTCTCTCTCCCTCTCTCTCTCCCTCTCTCTCTTTCTAGTATATTATTTATTCATGAAGAATGATAGGCAAAGAGAGAAAAAACCAGATATCATTCTGGTCCATGTGCTGCTAGGGATTGAATTCAGGAACTCATGCTTCAGAGTCCAACACTTTAACCACTGCACTTCTTGTCTGTCTCTCACGATTTATTTAGGAGAGAGATAAAGAGAATCAGAGCATCCCTCTGGTACATGCAATGCCAGGAATCAAACTAGGGACCTTATACTTAAAGAGTACCAATGTTCCCCCCTCCTGGGACACATTCCCTCCTTTGAAAAAAAATGTTCTTTTAATTCCGTAAGAGAGAGAAACAGGGAGACAGGCGGCAGCATAGCGGGTTAAGCGCACGTGGCGCAAAGCGCAAGGACCGGCGTAAGGATCCCGGTTCGAGCCCCCGGCTCCCCACCTGCAGGGGCGTCGCTCCACAGGCAGTGAAGCAGGTCTGCAGGTGTCTGTCTTTCTCTCCCCCTCTCTGTCTTCCCCTCCTCTCTCCATTTCTCACAGGCGGTGAAGCAGGTCTGCAGGTGTCTGTCTCTCTCTCCCCCTCTCTGTCTTCCCCTCCTCTCTGTCCTATCCAGCAACGACGACATCAATAACAACACTAATAACTACAACAATAACAAAAATAAAGACAAGGGCAAAAACAAAGGAAAATAAATATAAATATAAAAGAGAGAGAAACAGAGCTTTGCAGTGAACAGAACTGAACTTATGCTTGCAAGCCCTCGACTCTTGACACTGCCCCGCACCCCCTCCCAGGCCACCTGTGGGGGGTCACCATGGACACGCCAGTCAGTTCCTGAGTGGTCCTAGAACCTCAGTGCTAGTAGACCCTAGCATAAAGGCGGGGTCTTCAAGGAGAGACCCCAGCCTAGGGGTGGAGCTTGTTTGAGGGGCGTGGCCTGCATGAAGGGCGTGACCTTCAGGGGTAGATTCCAGACTAGGGGTGGGGTCTGTTTGAGGGGCGTAGCCTGCATAGGCAGATCCCCCCCAGCCTATAGGCATGGCCTGAATGAAGGGCGTGGCTTGCAGGGGTAGACCCTAGCCTATGGGCAGGGCCTGTTTGAGATCTGGGCAGGGTTCTGCTAAAAAAAAAAAAAAAATCTGACAAGACATACAAGTAAATCACAATTTACAATGAAATCTTTTATTTAATGAAATATATATATATATATATATATATATATTGCCTCCAGGGTTATTGCTGGGGCTTGGTGCCTGTACTAGGAATTCACTGGCCTGAAGGGTGTTTTTTCCATCGCTATTGTTGTTGGATAGGACAGAGAAATCGAGAGAGGAGAGGGAGAGAAAGATAGACACCTGCAGACCTGCTTCACCGCTTGTGAAACAACTCGGTCCCCCTCCCCCCACCACACACACACAGGTGGTGAGCTGGGGGCTCGAACCAGGAATCTTTGGGCAGATCCTTGTGCTTCGTACTATGTGTGCTTAACCCAGTACGCTACCACCAGCCCCTAGAACTATTTCTGAGAATGTGACACATAGCGGTTATCACTTTTATTAAAACAAGATAGTATGAGTGGTCGGGCCTATGTTGTATAGAAGGTTTTAAAGGCTGGAAAGTGACACCATGGTTTGAACATGGGACTTGAAAATATCAGGTCCTCAGCTCAGTCCTTGGCATTGCATGTTCCATGGTGATGTTTTTATTCATATTCTCTCTCTCTCTTTCTCTCTCTCTCTCTCCCTCCCTCTCTCTATCTGTCCTCTTTTATTTTTTACCAGAGCACTGCTCAGCTCCGGCTTACGGTGGTGCGGGAGCTTGAACCTGGGACTTTGGAGAGCCGTGACCTGCAGTCTAGGGGCATGGCTTGTTATAGGGGCGTGGCCTTGTAATGGGCGTGGCCTGTGGAGATAATCCCGTCGAGGGGCGGGGCCTGTTTGAGAGGCGTGACCTGCAGGAGTAGACTCCAGCCTAGGGGCGTGTCCTCTTTTAGGGGTGTGGCCTATAGGAATAATACCCCCCTCCCGCCTTGGGGCGGAGCCTGAAGGGTACACCCCCAGCCTGGGGGCGGGGCCTCACCTGGGGCGGAGCCTGTAGAGACCACTCAGGTAGACCCTCCCCCCCAGCATGGAGGCAGGCGGGACCAGACCTGACCTGGGGGTGGGGGGCTTACCTGGGCCTCGTAGGGGAGGAAGGCGAGATGAATCTCTTTCAAGGTTTTGATGACTTTGGCCAAACGAGAGCGACCCAGCTCGCTGAACAGAGGTTCGGGGCAGGCTGGGGGGGACGGGGGGAGGGGGTGGAGGCGGGGAATGACCACTAAAGCCAAACAGCCCTCCCACCCTGTCACCCAGAGAGACCCCCACGATTCTTCTCCCTCACCCCCACCCCCCTAGAAAAAAATGAATGAATGAATGAATGAATGAGACACCCGCAGGAGTCCCTGATTCTCTCCCTTACTGTCCGTGAAGAAGACATGGGCTGCTTTGTAAGTGTAAGTCGGGGTCCCCCGGAAATCTGCGATCAGCGCCTGCACGGACTTGGGGGTCGGGGGCGAGGAGGGCAAGCAAGTGAGTCTCCCGTCCCGGCTTTGCACCCCCAGTCTCCAGATCGCCGCCCCCCTCACCCCCAAAAATCCAAATCCAAACACAATCACCTTCTCCGTAGGACTTAGCAGATATATGGCTTCCAGGCTGGGGATGGGTTCCCGGCGCTTGTTAATGTCCTCGACAACTGGGGGGTGGGGGTGGGGGGTCGTTACGGAAGATGGGGTACATGGGGGTGGGGTGGGGGAGCTGCCGCCTCAAGGGGCCGCTGACTATCAAAGGATCCCACATTTCGGGGGGTGGGGGGGAACCATGTAGATGGGGATCCCAAGCCCCTCCACTCACTAGTGATGCCCTCGGCCAGGATGTCCGACATCTTGCAGCAGGAGGAGAGGATCCGCATGCTGGGATGGTCCATGATCAACACCTGGGCAGACAGACGGACAATGGATGGATGGATGGATGGATGGATGGATGGATGGATGGATGGATGATGGATGGATGGATGGGGGTGGGGGACAAAGGAGAGACCACAGCTGTCTCCTCCACCAGGGAGGGCCGAGAGCATATTTCCCTTCCCTTATCCCTGTGGACCCATAGCTTGAGGGAAAAGAAAGCTGGGGGGGAGGTGAGGATGGGGTCATATATATTCAGAGTGGGGGGGGTCCTCCCCATGGGACTGTAGTGGGGAGGGTCTCCGGGATCTCACACATATCCTCAGTACACCCGAGGCAACTTTCTCTTCTTCCGTAGCTCAGATGAAGAGATAAAGAGAGAGAAGTTGCCTCTGGAGTTTCCCCTGGTGCCTGGGGACGCTCCCATGGGGCACCGGGGCTCGAGGGCCTTGGCAGGCAAGAACATGGATTGGGATAAGGCGATCAGTCTCTGATCCTACCTTCCATTCTCCGTCTTTTTTGACGCTCCGGATGACCCCACTCAGAATCTCTGCAGGGAAGGGAGAGGGCCACGGTGGGCTCAGGATGGAGGGAGTGGTGTGTGTGTGTGGGGGTGAGACTGGCCTCACTGCACCCCTGAAGTTTTCCAGGTGGCTACTATCATTTTGCTCCCCCAACCCTATCCCTATCCTTTAAGGTAGCTCCTGGGTCACCCCATTATACAGATAGGGAAACTGAGGCTCAAAAAGACACATGACTTTTTTTTTTTTTTTTGCTTCAAGGGTTGTTGCTAGGGCTCGGTGCCTGCGCTACAAATCCACTGTTCCTGGAGGCCATCATTCCCATTTTGTTGCCCTTGTTGTTGTTGTTATTATTGTTATTGTTGCCATTGCTGTTGTTGTTATCTAGGACAGAGAGAAATGGAGAGAGGAGGGGAAGACAGAGTGGGGGAGAGAAAGACAGACACCTGCAGACCTGCTTCACCGATTGTGAAGCGACTCCCCTGCAGGTGAGGAGCCGGGGGCTTGAACCAGGATCCTTACTCCAGTCCTTGCGCTTCGTACTATGTGCACTTAACCCTGTGTGCCACCACCCCAGCCCCCGACACGTGGCTAACCTAAGGAGCCTCAGCGCCAAAATGACAAGGGGACATAAGTCACACCAGATAAACACACTTTTAGGTACACAAAAACCCGGGACAGATGAGTGGCCCGGGAGGTGGTGCGATGGATAAAGCATTGGACTCTCAAGCCTGAGGTCCTGAGTTCAATCCCCAGCATCACATGTGCCAGAGGGAGGCTGTGCTTCTCTCTCTCTCTCCTCAATAAATCAATCTTTAAAATAAAAAGGGGGGCAGGCAGTAGAGCATCGGGTTAAGCGCAGGTGGCGCAAAGCACAAGGACCGGCATAAGGATCCGGGTTCGAGCCCCTGGCTCTTCCCAGGCGGTGGAGCAGGTCTGCAGGTGTCTGTCTTTCTCTCCCCCTCTCTATCGTCCCCTTCTTTTCCCATTTCTCTCTGTCCTATCCAACAACGACATCAATAACAACAACAATAACTACAACAACAAGGGCAACAAAAAGGAAAATAAAAATAAAAAAGGAAAAAATAAATAAAAAATTTTATTTTTTTAAAAAAATTAAATTAGGGCAACAAAAGGTAATAAATACTTTTTTAAATAATAAAATTAAATTTAAAAAGGGGAGCAGGCGATAGCGCAGCGGGTTAAGCGCACGTGGCACAAAGCGCAAGGTCCAGCGTAAGGATCCCGGTTCGAGCCCCCGGCTCCCCACCTGCAGGGGAGTCACAGGCGGTGAAGCAGGTCTGCAGGTGTCTGTCTTTCTCTCCCCCTCTCTGTCTTCCCCTCCTCTCTCCATTTCTCTCTGTCCTATCCAACAACAGCAGCAGCAATAACAATAACAACAAGGGCAACAAAAGGGAAAAAATAGCCTCCAGGAGCAGTGGATTCATGGTTCAGGCACTGAGCCCCAGCAACAACCCTGGAGGCAAAAGAAAGAAAGAAAGAAAGAAAGAAAGAAAGAAAGAAAGAAAGGGAAAGGAAGAAAGAGAAAAAAGGCAGGGAGAGTGGGTAGTGGTGTACCAAGTAGAGCACAAGTCAGCATGCTCAAGGACCCAGGTTCAAGACCTCTGGTCCCCACCTGCAGGGGACGCTTCACGAGTGGTGAAGGGGGGTGGGAGGTGTCTGTTTCTTTCTCCCTCTCTACCTCCCCCTCCCTCCTCTAGACTTCTGTCTCTACCCAACAAATAAACACATACATTTATACATACATATAAACATACAGACAGACAGACATAAATTTAAGTGGAGAAGGCAGCCCAGAAGAGGGCACAGTGGAACCAGCCTTGGACATAAGGTCCTGAGTTCGATTCCCAGCATTGCATGCAGCAGTGGGAGGTTCCGCTTCACTCTCTCATTAATAAATTGATTTTAGGCCAACAAAAGGGAATAAATAAATAAACATTTAAAAAATAATAAATAATAAATTGGTTCTTTTGTCCCCAGCTCCCCACCTGCAGGGGAGTCGCTTCCCAGGCGGTGAAGCAGGTCTGCAGGTGTCTGTCTTTCTCTCCCCCTCTCTATCTTCCCCTCCTCTCTCCATTTCTCTCTGTCCTATCCAACAACAACAACATCAAGAGCAACAACAATAATAACTACAACAACAATGATAAAAACAAGAGCAACCAAAAGGGAAAGAAATGGTCTCCAGGAGCAGTGGATTCATGGTGCAGGCACTGAGCCCCAGCAGTAACCCTGGAGGCAAACAATAAATAAATAAATATAAATGAATAAATTTATTATTGTTATTATTATTATTAAGTGGAGAGTTAGGACCTGTTCGTATCCAAAGTTGGGCCTCCCTTTTCCTACCTCGAATTCTGGGGGTTGCATGCAGAATCCCCCCCTTACTCCACATGGCCCAGGGTCACCCCAGTCCCTCCAGGAATCCCTGCTCTGAGGCTTCCCTGGCCTCAGTTTACCCATCTATCAAATGGGGCTCAGTGTTTTACACACACACACACACACACACACACACACACACACACACACACACACTCCAATCCCTGCCTGTCTCTTGCTAACCCTGGGTGACTGGGGTCGGGGTGGGGTGGTTCCTGTTTTAGATGAAGACTGGCAGAAGGAGGGAGGGAGGGAGGGAGGGAAGAAGAGACGAGGGGGAGTTGGACAGTAGCGCAGCGGGTTAAGTTCAGTGGTGCAGAGCGCAAGACCGGCATAAGGATCCCGGTTCGAGCCCCCGGCTCCCCACCTGCAGGGGAGTCGCTTCCCAGGCGGTGAAGCAGGTCTGCAGGTGTCTGTCTTTCTCTCCCCCTCTCTGTCTTCCCCTCCTCTCTCCATTTCTCTCTGTCCTATCCAACAACGACGACACCAACGATAACTACAACAATAAAACAACAAGGGTAACAAAAGGGAATAAATAAATAAAGATAAACAATTTTCAGCTGAGGTAAAGGTTGTTCATGGCTGTAGAAGGGTCTTAAAAGTTTGCAGGCTGGGAGTCGGGAGGTAGCGCAGCGAGTTAAGCGCAGGTGGCACAAAGAGCAAGGACTGGCATAAGGATCCGGGGTTCGAGCCCCTGGCTCCCCACCTGCAGGGCAGCCGCTTCACAAGTGTTGAAGCAGGTCTGCAGGTGTCTGTCTTTCTCTCCCCGTCTCTGTCTTCCCCTCCTCTCTCTATTTCTCTCTGTCCTATCCAACAACGACGACATCAATAACAATAATAACTACAACAATAAAACAACAAGGGCAACAAAAGGGAATAAAATAAATATGTATTAAAAATAGAAGGGCGGAGGGTAGATAGCATAACGGTTCTGCAAACAGACTCTCATGCCTGAGGCTCTAAAGTCCCAGGTTCAATTCCCCGCACCACTATAAGCCAAAGCTGAACAGTGCTCTGGTTAAAAAAGAAGAAAGGAGAAGAAGAAGAAGAAGAAGGAGAAGAAGGAGGAGGTGGAGGAGGAGGAGGAGAAGAAGGGGGAGGGGGAGAAGAAGGGGGAGGGGGAGGGGTTGTGTGGCCGGCCCCGCCTGCCTGCCAGAGTGTCATGTCCACTCTTATCAGGTTGGCCAGGGCGGAAGGAGCAACCCAGGCCCGGAACTACCCAAAAAAGGATGAGAAGGAAAAGGAGGAGGGAGAGCCAGAGGGGACCCCCCCCCCCCCGCCCACCTCCTCCCCTAAGCAAACACGCAGGGCGGCCTGCGGGCCCAGACCAGGTGAGCAGGTGGGCCTGGACAGGTGGGTCAGGACACGCCCCCGGGGTCTCGGGCCACCCGGGGTGGCGGGTGCCAGCACCCAGCCTGACTCCCATGTGCACCCTGGGAACCCCTCCACCCACCTACCCTGCACCCCACCCCACCCCACCCCCAGGACTCGGCGGGGCTGGGAGATCGGGGATCCCAAGGATCCAGTTGGCATCGTCGGGGGCCCAGGAGTCGCTGTCACCCCAGGCCCGGGTCTCACCCCGCCGCCCCCTACCCCCAGGCCCACCCAAGGGAGCCCAGCTGGACACCCGAGCCCCCGGCCGGCCGCCCCCTGGAGGATCGGTGCCTCCGAGCCCCCAGCAGGGCCCTGCTGGCTGAACCCCCACCCCCAGAATGCAGGCGCCCCCGGCCCCCAGGGCATGCGGATGCCTGATCCCCCCAAAGTGGAGACACTCACTCTCTCCCACCACCGCCTTCAGCCCCGAGGGCGCCATCTTCCCCAGGGGCGCCGCCGCCGCTTCCGGGTTGGGCTCAAGGTGGGGGCGTGGCCAGCGCGTGCGGCCACCTGGGCCACGCCCCCCGCCAGTGCCAGACTACTGGACACGCCCCTTGAAGATATGGACACGCCCCCTTGTGGGGGATGGCTCCTCCTCCTAGGGGGTCTGGCTCCGCCCCCTATCGTGCGGGCCATGCCCCGCCCCTCGTGAGTGCTAACCCCACCCACCTACGTTGTGGCTCCGCCCCCATTGCAATGACCACGCCCCTCCTAGGCATGGTCCCGCCCCCCAGTTGTCTCTGCTGGGAGCAGCTGGGTCACAAGCCCACACAGAAGGAAGTTCAAACACAACCTTCTTAATTCTCTTCCTCCTCCTCCTCCTTCTTTTTCTTCTTCTTTTTCTCCTCCTCCTCCACCTTTTATTTCTTAGCACTTTGTAAAAACACTATTTCTTTTTTTTTTTTAATTTATTGGGGAATTAGTGTTTTACATTCAACAAGTACATGCATAACATTTCCCAGTTTTGCATAGAACAATACAACCCCCACTAGGTCCTCTGTCATCCTTCTTGGATCTGTATTCTTTCCACCCACCCACCCCAGAGTCTTTGACTTTGGTGCAATATAAAAACACTGTTTCTAAAATTATCTTATTTTCATGAGAGATAAGAGTCTGAGGTCCTGCTCAGCTCTGGCTGATGGTCGTGCTGGGGATTGAACCTGAGATCTCAGAACTTCAGGCTGGAGAGACTTTAACAAAATCATGATACTGTCTTTCTTCCCAGCTCTTGTTTTATTCTTTTTATTTTTACTTTATTATTTATTTTTCCTTTTTGTTGCCCTTGTCATTATTGTTGTTGCAGTTATTATTGTGTTGCTATTGTTGCCGTCATTGTTGGATAGGACAGAGAGAAATGGACAGAGGAAGGGAAGACAGAGAGGAGGAGGAGAGAAAGACAGACACCTGCAGACCTGCTTCATCACCTGCGAAGCGACTCCCCTGCAGATGGAGAGGCGGGGGCTCACACCAGGATCCTTACGCTGGCCCTTGCGCTTTGCGCCATGTGAGCCCTTATTTTATTTATTTGTTTATTTATTTATTTATGAGTGACAAGGAGAAAGAGAGTGAGGGAGAGAGAGACCAACCAGAGCCCTGCTCAGCTCTGGCTGACGGTGGTGCTGGGGACTGAACCTGGGACCTCAGAGCCTCACGCAGGAGAGGCTTTTGCAGAGCCATTATGTCCCCAGCCTGTTTAGTATTTTTTATATTTATTTCTTAGATACCGACAGAGCAAAAACAAGAGGGAAAGGATAGACAGACAGAGACAGAGAGTCACCTGCAGCCCTACTCCACCACTCTTGACTTCGCCCTGCAGGTGGGGACCGGGGGCTCGAACCTGGGTCCTTGCTTATTGTGATATGTGCATATTGTGATATCATGATGACTGCACCACTGTCTCCTCCCCTTCCCCCATCTTGTCTTTCTTTTTTTAAAATATTTTATTTATTTTAATGAGAAAGTGTAGATACACAGGGAAAGACACCGTGAGAGAGAAAGAGACCAGTATACTGCTCAGTTCTGGCTTATGGTGGTGCTGGGGATTGAACCTGGGAACCTCAGAGCCTCAGGCTTGAAAGGCTTTGGCAGGGGCCAGGTGGTGGCACACTTGGTTGAGCACACATGTTACTATGCACAGGACCCGGTTTGAGCCTCTGGTCCCCACCTGCAGGGGAAAAGCTTTGTGAGTGGTGAAGCAGGGCTACAGGTGTCTCTCTTTTTCTCTCTCTACCCCCTCCTTAATTTCTAGCTATTTCTATCCAATAAATAAATATAATTAAAATATATATTTTTTTAAAAAAAAAGAAAGGCTTTGGCATAACCATTATGTTATCTCCCATCTTTCTTTTTTAATGTTAAGTCATAGACAGTTGGGGGTGAGACAGAGAGAGAGAGGGAGAGGGAGAGGGAGAGTGAGAGGAAAAGGGAGAGGGGGGAGGGAGAGAGAGAGGTGCAAGCAGATAATCAATCATTCTGGTATATGCCAGAAAAAAGAAAGACAAGGGGCCAGGCGGTGGCACACCTGGCTAAGCGCTCACATTACAGTGCGCAAGGACCCAGGTTCAAGTCCCTGGTCCCCACCTGCAGAGGAAAAGCTTCACAAGTGGTGACGCAGGGCTGCAGGTGTCTTTCTAGACTATTACTATTATTAATTATTATTGTTATTTTACAGAGAAAAAGAGAAAGTGAGAGGAGAGGGGAGACAGGAGGGAAGAGAAACCCCTGCAGCCCGGCTTCACCACTCATCTCCCTTCCTCTCCCAATTTCTGGGTCTTTTTTTTTAAAAAAATTATATTTATTTGTTTTCCCTTTTGTTGCTTTTTTATTGTTGTTGTTGTTATTACTGTTGTTGTTACTGATGTCGTCGTTGTTGGATAGGACAGAGAGACATGGAGAGAGGAGGGGAAGACAGAGAGGGGGAGAGAAAGACAGACACCTGCAGACCTGCTTCACCGCCTGGGAAGCGACTCCCCTGCAAGTGGGGAGCCGGGGGCTCGAACCGGGATCCTTACGCCGCGCTTTGCGCCACCTGCGTTTAATCCAGTGTGCTACCGCCCGACTCCCTCTCTGTCTTTATCCAATAGTAAGTAAATAAAAGATAAATAAATAAAGTGTTTCTTTCTTTCTTCCTTAACATTGGAGACACAGAATCTCTCTCCGCTACATTCAGTGCCAGGGATTGAACTTGGGATCTCGTGTGTTCTTGTTGTTTTTAGCAGAACACTGCTCAGCTCTGGCTGAGGGTGGGCCCAGGAACTGAATGTGGGACCTGGAAGCCTCAGGCATGAAAGGTATTTGCATAGCTGTTCTGCTGTCTCCCTGCTCCCCCCCCACCCCTACACTTTTAAACATTTATTTATAGGGCCAGGGTGGCGGCACCAGGTTTAATCAAACGCCATCACCACCATCAACCAGAGCTGAACAGGGCTTTGGTGTCTGTCTCTGTCTCTCTCTAAAATGAGTACACTAGTTTTCAAAACATTTAATTAATTAATTCATTAATTAAATCACTTGGGAGATAACATAATGGTTCTGCAAAAGACTCTCCTGCCTGAGGCTCTGAGGTCCCAGGTTCAGTCCCCAGCACCACCATCAGTTAGAGCTGAGCAGGGCTCTGGTCAGTGTCTCTCTCTCTCTCTCTCTCAATAAAATGCACAAACTAGTTTTCAAAGTCTTTACTTTGGAGCTGGGTGGTAGCGCAGTGGGTTAAGCGCAGGTGGCGCAAAGCACAAGGATCGGCGTAAGGATCCCGGTTCGAGCCCCCCAGCCCCCACCTGCAGGGGGGTCGCTTCACAGGCGGTGAAGCAGGTCTTCAGGTGTCTGTCTTTCTCTCCCCCTCTCTGTCTTCCCCTCCTCTCTCCATTTCTGTCTGTCCTGTCCAACAACAACGACAATAACTACAATAAAAACAAAGTGCAGGGAGTTGGGCTGTAGCACAGCAGGTTAAGCGCAGGTGGCGCAAAGCACAAGGACCAGCATGAGGATCCCGGTTCGAGCCCTGACTACCCACCTGCAGGGGAGTCGCTTCACAAGCGGTGAAGCAGGTCTGCAGGTGTCTGTCTTTCTCTCCCCCTCTCTGTCTTCCCACCTCTCTCCATTTCTCTCTGTCCTATCCAACAACTACGACAACAATAATAACTACAACAATAAAACAACAAGGGCAACAAAAGGGAATAAATAAATAAAATAAATATTTTTAAAAAAAGCGCAAAGACCAGCATTAAGGATCCCCGGTCGAGCCCCCAGCTCCCCACCTGCATGGGAGTCACTTCACAGACGGTGAAGCAGGTTTACAGGTGTCTATCTTTCTCTCCTCCCTCTCTGTCTTCCCCTCCTCTCTCCATTTCTCTCTGTCCTATCCAACAAAAGCAGGTATGACAACAATAACAATGACAACAGTAACAACTACAACAAGCCCAACAGCAAGGGCAACAAAAAATGGGAAAAATAGCCTCCAGGAGCAGTGGATTCGTAGTGCAGGCACTGAGCCCTAGCAATAATCCTGAAGACAAAAAAAAAATTAATTAACCAATTAACTAAAGGACTGGGGGAGACAGCATAATTATTCTGCAAAAGCCTCTCCTGCCTGAGGCTCTAAAGTCCCAGGTTCAATCCCCAGCACCACCATCAGCCAGAGCTGGACAGGGCTCTGGAGGCTTTGGGTATCTTTCACTCTGTATCGCTCATTAAAATAAATAAAATATATTTAAAGGTTTTATTTATTCATGCAGAAGATAGGCAGAGAGAGAAGAGAGAGAACCAGACATTATCTGGTACATGTGCTGCTGGCGATTGAACTGGGGACTTCATGCCTGAGAGCCCAACGTTTTATCCACTGAGCCACAAATATATATATATATATATATATATATATATATATATATATATTTTTTAAAGGAATAATTTTTTACTTATTATTATTATTTTACTAGAGTATGGTTCAGCTCTGGCTTATAGTGGTGTGGGGAAGATTGAACCTGAGGCTTCAGAGCCTCAGGCACAAGAATCTATTTGCCTAACCATTATGCTATCTGTACCACCAAAGTAAAACAGAAATATTTTCATTTTATTTTTATTAAAGACAATTTTCTGTTTGAAGGAACTCTCCCATGATTCCTCTAGAAAAGCAACAATCTATTATTATTATTATTATTTATTGGGTAGAGACAGCCAGAAATTGAGGGGGGGACCAGGTGGTGTGCACCTGATTAAGAGTACAAATTACAGTGCTCAAGGACCTAGGTTCAAGGACCTGCAGGGGGGAAGCTTCATGAGGGGTGAAGTAGGGCTGCAGGGGTCTCTCCTGTCTCTTTCCCTCTCTGTCTCCTCCTCCCCTCTCAATTCCTGTCTCTATCCAATAATAAATAAATAAACTAAAATAAATTGAGAGGGAAGGGAGAGACAGACAGAGAGACATCTGCAGCCCAGCTTCACCACTCATGAAGCTTCCCCACCCTGCAGGTGGGAACTGGGGGTTCGAACCCAGGTCCTTGCACATTGCAACGTGTGCACTTAACCCAGACCTGGCCCTTAAAACATATGCATGTATTTAAAAAAGAATAAAAGATAAATTCATTCACGAGAGCAAGAGAGAGAAGAAGAACCTCTCTCTGGCACATGCGATGCCGGGGATCGAACTCGGGGCCTCACGCCTGAGAATCCAAGGCTTTCTCCACTGCTCGCCCTCCCAGATCACACAAACTTCCCTTTTCTGGGTGCAGGGAGAAAGTGGGATCTCAGGGCAAAGTAGCCTGGGGGCCCTGGGTGAGGGGCGACTGTGTTGCTGCCAAGTCCCCTGCTCCCCCTCCCCATCTAAACTAAGCCCCCCAAGAACTGCCAGAGCCCGTGGAGAGTTTAGCAGGTGCCCGGAGAACTGGAACCCCGCGCCATCCTCCCCGGGGCCGAAAGGGGGCGCTGTGGGGACAGCCGGCAGGGTCCCTGCTCAGAGCACCTTTGCGTGCAGTCACGTGAGGCAACTGTCCCCGCAGGGGTGCTGGTCACGTGTTCCTGGGGGCACAGTCCACAGACCCTTAAGGGTCACAATGGGGGAATGCCAGGGGACCTCCAGCTTGGGGGTGGGGGGAGGTTGTCACTTTGTGTTGCAGAGGGCACATTCCAGAAGCCCCCAACCCCGTGAGGTCTTGGGGTTAAGGGTTCATTCACACATTCATTCATTTTTTTTTTCCTTTTTTTTTTGCCTCCAGGGTTATTGCTGGGGCTCGGTGCCTGCACTATGAATCCACTGCTTCTGGAGGCTTTTCCCCTTTTGTTGCCCTTGTTGTGGTTATTATTGTTAGTGTTGATGTCGTTAGTTGTTCGACAGAGAGAAATGGAGAGAGGAGGGGAAGACAGAGGGGGAGAGAAAGACAGACACCTGCAGACCTGCTTCACCGCCTGTGAAGCGACTCCCCTGCAGGTGGGGAGCCGGGGGCTGGAACCGGGATCCTGCCGGTCCTTGCGCTTTGCGCCACCTGCGATTAACCTGCTGTGCTACCGCCCGACCCCCCTTGTTGTTTATTGTTGTTATTTGTGTTGTCGTTGTCGGATAGGACAGAGAGAGATGGAGAGAGGAGGGGAAGACAGAGAGGGGAGAGAAAGACAGACACCTGCAGACCTGCTTCACCGCCTGGGAAGCGACTCCCCTGCAGGTGGGGAGCCGGGGGCTCGAACCGGGATCCTTCTGCCAGTCCGTGCACTTTGTGCCACGTGCACTTAACCCACTGCGCTGTCGCCCGACTCCCAGATTAAAAGATTTACGAGAGATGATGGGGGGGAGAGAGGAGGCAATACCAGAGCCATCAGTCTAGCACATGTGATGACAGAGAGAGAGGGAGGGAGAGAGAGAGGGAAAGAAAGAGAGGATGGGCCTGGGCAGTGGTGTGCCCAGTTAAGTGCATAGTACTAAGCTCCAGATCCCCACCTGCAGGATTCGTAGTGCCGGCACCAAGCCCCAGCGATAATCCTGGAAAGAGACAGAGACACACACACACACACACACACACACACTCACACGCAGAGCCCAGCCCTGAAGTTTCCTCTTGGAAACTTGTCTCACCTATTGGTGTTATTTCTCTGAGAGAACACAGACCCACTTGGGGGGCTGGTGGGGGAGGTCAGGGTGGAGGGAGCAGCGGAGGAGGGGGGAGGAGGCCTCAAAGTCTGGGGGTTCAGTTCCCACCCATCAGCTTCTGGAAGATTCTCTGGTGAGAGAGAGAGAGAGAGAGAGAGAGGCTTCCTCCAGTGCGGAGGGGGCTGGGCTCCATCTGGCTGGTTGGGGTAACTGAGGGATTGTGTGTGAGTGTGTGTGTGGCGGGGGTAGAGTCCAGCTTCCGGATGGGGGAAGGGGCTGAGCATTCTGGGGAGCCCTCCCCCCAACCTCCTGCCACCAAATCAATTAATCTGGATGACATTTATGGAGATTAAACCCAGGGCTGGGGGTGGGGGTGGGGGGCTGAGAGCAGATGGGGTGTGAGCCGGGGATTTGGGTTTGGGGCTGGGCAAGGGTACCCCAGCACTCCTTCCTACCCCCCCCCCCACTCCACCTGTTATAAACCCTCTTGGGGTACAGGGGGAAGGGAAGAAGCAGGTTCTGAGATGGAGCAGCCAGAGGTGGAGGCCCGGGTTGGGGTTGGGGGTGCTGTGCCCCAGGCCAAGGTGAGCAGGCCCCGCCCCCCCAAAAAAACCCTCGTCTGGGGGCCTCTGGACTAATTAGTTTGCAGGCCACCTCATTAGCGAGGGGCCTCCCGGGACCCCCTGACCCACTTGTCACCGGGAGAGGGGATGGGGGGGTGGTCCAAGGGGTACCCCGTTCTATTTTTTTTGGGGTGCTGATTGTAGGGAGGTAGGGAACCGCTATCGGGGTGTAGGGGTGGCCCGTTTCCTAGGTAAGCGGGTGTCCCAGCCCCGCCCCCCCAATCTAGGGCAGAGGGCGGGTTCCCTTCCCCTGGGGAGGGGCACCATCACGTGAAGTGGGATGGCGGAGGGGGGGTGGGGGAGGCCCGGGGCTGAGGAGCAGAGTGTCCTGGGCTCATGCAGCAGACTGAAGAACTATGGTGAGGACAGAGGAAGAGGAGGAGGAAGAGGAGGGGAGGCCAGCCCTGGGGGGTAGGGTTTCCCCCACAGCCTAGGGGCCTGGCTGGACACAGACTCCCCCCTTTCTCCCTCTCAATCCAGGCAGGCTCCCCGGAGGAGGAGGGCTTCTTCAACTTGCTGAGCCACGTGCAGAGCGGCCGGATGGAGGAGCAGCGCTGCTCCCTGCAGGCGGGGCCCAGCCCCCCCGAAAGCCGTAAGCACGGGGGTCCCTGGGCCAGAGGGGGTGTTGGGGGGGCCGTCATGGGGCATGTGAACAGGCCGAGGCATCAGCGTGGACCTGGGCTGGGGGGTGAGGGGGACTGGGAGGGGACATAGGCCAGAAAGAAGTGGGAGGCACACCCCAGCCTCTCCCCACATCCTGAGAGGAGGCTGAGCTAAGGGCCTGGGTTCGAGCCTCTGTACTGCCCTGTGTCCCGACACTGGATCCAAGCCCAACTCGTTGAAGGAAGCTTCGGGGTTTGGGGGGGTCTCTTGCTCTCTCTCTCTCTCCTTAAAGTGTTACGGTGCTCAAGGCCGTGGGTTCGAGCCCTAGCAGCCCACCTGCAGAGGGGAAGCTTTTACAAGCGGTGAAGCAGGACGGCAGGTGTCTCTGTCTCTCTTCCTCTCTGTCTCTTCACTGCTCTTGGTTTCTGGCTGTCTCTAGCCAGTAAGTAAATAAAAATAAAATAATAATTAAAAAAAAAGAATAAACTTAGGGGGGCCAGGCAATGGCGCACCGCACACGTGACAATGCACAAGGACCCGGGTTCAAGCTCCCGGTCCCCACCTGCGGGAGAAGGGGGGGAAGCTCCCTGCGTGGCGAAGCCGGGCTGCAGGTGTCTCTCTGCCTCTCTCCTTCCCTATCTCCCCTTCCCTGTTTCTCTCTCTGCCCAATAAAAGAAAAAGGAAGCAAACACCCCCCCACAGCAGTGAGTGGGAGGGGGAGGGTTTGGGGGCCTGGGGGAGCCTGTGTGTGTGGAAACACCCACCCCCCCGGCCTGCAGAGAGTGACCCCCCGCCCCCCGAGATGGACAGCCTCCTGGACATGCTGGCCAGCACCCAGAGCCGCCGTCTGAATGACCAACGGGTGACCGTCAGCAACTTGCCCGGCTTCCAGCCTCTGGGCCCCAAGGTCGGTAAGGGTGGCCGTGTGGGGCCGAGTGGGGGACCCTCCCCTGCACCCCCACCTGAGCCCAGCGCCTGCCCTCTTGAAAGTGGAGTTTCTGGGAGCAGTGGCCACTCTTGGGGGGGGATTCTCTAGGTAGATGGTGACAGTGATGGTGGGGGGGATTGGAGGCTGATTTCTTAGCTCCTGACCCCTCTCTACAGGTAGAGGTAAGGGAGGGGGCTTGTGGACACCCCCTCCAAATCCGCTTTCTCATCTCGACCTCAGGAGGACGGGCACCCCTCAAACTGAGCCCCCCTCGCGCTGAGCTGCAGATAGAACTCGGGGGTGGGGGGTAGTTGTGTGTGTGTGTGTGTGTGTGGTGGGGTGGAAATAGGTGCTTGGAAGTAAGTTGGGGGGCAGGGGTCACCGGTCACACCCCTTACCATCGATGGCCCTCACCCGGGGGAGGGGGATGCTTTCTCGGCAGGACGGTGCACAGAAACGAGCGGGGACCCTCAGTCCCCAGCCCCTCCTGGCTCCCCAGGACCCGGCGGCATTCAGCTTCCGGAGAAACAGCAGCCCTCAGCCCCAGACACAAGCCCCTTGAGGGACTCCGAAACCATCCTGGCTGTCCGCCTACCCCCCTCTGCACCCCGGCTGGGGAAGGTGGGGGAGCCCCAAGAGCTTTGAATAAAAACACACAGAAAAGTGAGGGAGCATGTGTGTGTTCTTTGGGTCCGTGGGGGCCTTAGCTCCGCTGGGCGGGAGGGAAGAGCTTCTCCTCTCTCTGCTTCCGGATCCGTTCTTTGAATTCTTCCAGCTCCCGGCGCTGGGGGACAGAAGAGATAAAGGGGAGGGGGTACACAGGCTAGGACTCTGATCACGTCTTTCGCAGCCCAAGGCCTGAGTGTCCAGCTCCGTTACCCACCACCACCACCCTGGGTCAGTTACCACCAAGGAGAATTCCGGGGGTGGGGGGGGGACAGGAATCAGATGCCTTCCCCACCCCAGCCCCCAATCCCCCCAGATTAGGGAGGGGGTGCAGTGGATAAAGCATTGGACTCTCAAGCATGACGTTCTGAGTTCCACCTACTTCGCTCTCTCTCTCATAAATCTTTTATTTATTTATTTTTATTTGTTTATTTATTATTGCCTCCAGGGTTTATCGCTGGGGCTTGGTGCCTGCACCACAAATCCACTGCTCCTGGAGGCTGTCTCCCCCTTTTTTAAAATATTGATTTATTTATTCCCTTTTGTTGCCCTTATTATTTTATTGTTGTAGTTATTGTTGTTGGTGGTGATGTTGTCATTGTTGGATAGGACAGAGAGAAATGGAGGGAGGAGGGGAAGACAGAGAGGCGGAGAGAAAGACACCTGCAGACCTGCTTCACCGCCTGTGAAGCGACTCCCCTGCAGGTGGGTAGTCAGGGCTCGAACCGGGATCCTTACACTGGTCCTTGCGCTTTGTGCCACGTGCACTTAACCCGCTGCACTGCCGCCTGACCCCCTTTTATTTTATTTTATTTTATTTCTCACATACAGATAGAGAGGTAGAAGGGGCTGGGCCGCTGCACACCCTCGTTGAGTGCACAGTGAGCAAGGACCCAGGTTCGGTTCAAGCCCCCAGTCCTCACCTGCAGAGGGGAAGCTTTGAGAGTAGGGAAGCAGGGCTGCAGGTGTCCCAGTCTCTCTCCCCCACCCTCTTTGGTTTCTAGTTGTCTCTATCTAACAAATAAAGACAATTAAAAATTAAAAAATAAGAGACTCGGGCAATAGCGCAGTGGGTTAAGCGCAGATGGCACAAAGCAAAAGGATCCCGGTTCGAGCCCCCGGCTCCCCACCTGCAGGGGAGTCGCTTCCCAGGCGGTGAAGCAGGTCAGCAGGTGTCTGTCTTTCTCTCCCCCTCTCTGTCTGCCCCTCCTCTCTCCATTTCTCTGTCCTGTCCAACAACGACGACATCAACAACAACAATAATAATAACGACAACAACAAAACAACAAGGGCAGCAAAAAGGAATAAATAAACATTTTTTAAAAACTTAAAAAAAAGAAAGAAAGAAAGGAAGAACTGAGCAGGGCCCTGGTTAAAATAATAATAGTAGTAGTAACAACAAAAATAATACGGAAGTGAGAAGGAGAAAAACCAATGCTCTGCGGAGGCTCTGGGAATCGGACTCAAGACTTGGCGCACACCGGCCCTGCCCCCCACCCCCAGGAAGAGGGGAGTCGCTTACCTGGTCCTCCTTCTCCGGCGGCCACAGCTCTCTCTGTGGGGACAAAGTCACACAGTGCTGGAGGCCGAATCCCAGAACCTCCCCCCGCCCCCCACCACATTCCCCAGCAGCCTGGGGTCCCCTGGCCCCCCACCCCCCCGCCCACCCTGGGATGAGCCCTGGCCTGCCCTCCCCTGCACCCACCTTGCGCTGGACAACGTAGTACTCAAACCACTCAGCCTGGTTGGAGACCCAGAACATCGCTACTGGGAAAGTTAGATAAAGGGTCATCTGAAGAAGAAAAATACGTACATGAATCAAAGGAGGGGGAGGGGGCGTGGAGCCAGGGCTGACACCCCCCCCCAACACCACACACACACTTGGGTTACAGCATGAAGGACTGACCAGCTTCCCTGAGAGCCCAAAGCGCTTCTGACTTAAGGTCTCCCAAGAATCTTAAGATTCCCACCATGGGTGCAAACCTATTTCCTCTCTCTCTCTTCTAATACTTTTACTTACTATTGGATAGAGACAGAGAAATTGAGAGGAAGGGGGAAGACAGAGAAGGAACAAAGACAGAGAGACACCTGCAGTCCTGCTTCACCGCTTCTGAAACTTTCCCCCTGCAGGTGGGGACGGGGGACTTGAACCTGGGTCCTTGTGCACTGTAATGTGTGCGCATAACCAGGTGTGCCACCGCCTGGCCCCCTATATCCTCTCTTGAAGAGCTATTATTTAAAAAAAAAATTTTAAATATTTATTTTCCCTTTTTGTTGCCTTTTTTTAAAACATTTATTTGTTCCCTTTTGTTGCCCTTGTTGTTGTCGTTATTATTGTTGTTGTTATTGATGTCGTCGTTGTTAGAGAGGACAGAGAGAAATGGAGAGAGGAGGGGAAGACAGAGAGGGGGAGAGAAAGACAGACACCTGCAGACCTGCTTCACCGCCTGTGAAGCGACTCCCCTGCAGGTGGGGAGCCGGGGGCTCGAACCGGGATCCTTATCCTGGTCCTTGCGTTTTGCGCCATGTGTGCTAAACCCACTGCGCTGCCACAGAACTCCCTGAAGAGCTATTATTTTGGGGGCTGGAAGACGGGGTCACCAGTTGAGTACAGCATTGTGGTCCCCATCTGTGGAGGGGGTGGGGCAGCTTCATGAGTGGCGGAGCAGTGCTGTAGGTGTCTCTGTCTGCTCACCTTTTCAACTTCTTTCAGAATCTTTTTTTAAAATTTTATTTATTTATTACTGGATATACACAGAGAAATTGAGAGAGGGAGAGAGACCTACAGCTCTACCTCACCACTCCTGAAGCTTTCCCCCTGTAAGTGGAGACCAGGGGCTTGAACCTGCGTCTTTGCGAATTATAATGTGTGTGCTTAACCAGGTGTGCCACCACCTGGCCCCTTAGAATTTTTTAAATCTTTATTAATGGATAGAGACAGCCAGAAGTTGAGAGGGAAGGGGGTGACAGAGAGGGAGAGAGGCAGAGAGACACCTGCAGCCCTGCTTCACCACTCGGAAAGCTTTCCCCCTGCAGGTGGAGACTAGGGGCTCAAACCTGGGTCCTTGCGCACTGTAACATGTGCACTCAACCAGGTGCGCCACCACCCGGCCCCTCACCTTTTCAATTTCTGTCTGTCCTTTCAAGTAAAAGAAAAGAAAAGAAAAAGGAAAGAAAAATAGCCGCCAAGGAGTGGTGGATGCATCCTGCAGGCACTGAGCCCAGGTGATAACCCTGGAGGCAAAAAAAAAAAAAAAAGAAAAAAGAAAAATGAAAAAAAAAAAGAAAAAAGAAAGAATGAAGGTGGACTTTCACTTTGACCCTGCAATTCCTCTCCTGGGGATAGATCCTAAGGAACCCAACACACCCATCTAAAAAGATCTGTGTACACCTGTGTTCTTGGCAGCACAATTTGTAATAGCCAAAACCTGGAAGCAACCCAGGTGTCCAACAACAGATGAGTGGCTGAGCAAGTTGT
The DNA here is from genome assembly GCF_950295315.1 of Erinaceus europaeus. Lineage (NCBI taxonomy): Eukaryota > Metazoa > Chordata > Mammalia > Eulipotyphla > Erinaceidae > Erinaceus > Erinaceus europaeus. The sequence goes on from NC_080184.1 coordinate 3,650,150, forward strand.
GGTCTAGATACACAATGGAATACTACTCAGCTGTAAAAAATGGTGACTTCACCTTCTTCACCCCATCTTGGATGGAGCTTGAAGGAATCATGTGAAGTGAGATCAGCCAGGAAGAGAAGGATGAAGATGGGGTGATCTCACTCATGGACAGCAGTTGAAAAACAAGATCAGGGGAGTCTGGCACCCACGTGGCGCAAAGCGCAGGGACCAGCGTGAGGATCCCGGTTCGAGCCCCCGGCTCCCCATCTGCAGGGGAGTCGCTTCCCAGGCGGTGAAGCAGGTCTGCAGGTGTCTGTCTTTCTCTCCCCCTCTCTGTCTTCCCCTCCTCTCTCCATTTCTCTCTGTCCTGTCCAATAACAACATCAATAACAATGGCAACAATAAAAATGACTAGGGCAACAAAAAGGGGAAAATATAAATATATATATATATATATATATGAAAGTGATGTACTTCTTAAAAAATAAATTAAAAATAAATAAATAATAATAAATAGAGAGAGAGAGAGACTATGGCACAGGAACATACACACACCCGGCTCAAAGGCTCCAAAGGCTCCAAAGTCTTCTCTTTGGGATGTCATTACCCGATCCCCCTCTCATGTCAGATCCCCGGGGTGAGATTCCCCCCCCAAAAAAAACCAAAAAAATCTACGAGATCTCATTCTTCTGTCTCTCCTTCCAAGTCTCTGTCACAGAGACACCCTCTCACCCACCCCACTACGGCCCTGTGAGCTCCCCTCAGCCCCCAGTGGCAACGTATCCTCCTCGGGACCCTCTCCCCGGATCGACCCTCCCTCCCTCCTCTCCCCCCTTCTTCTTTGCCCCCGTCGGTTTGCAACCGTTAAGTCTCAGCCGCTGCCACCCCGAAGCGTCCCCTCTCTTTGGGGACTTCCTCCCCGCCCCACCCACCTACCCACACACACACACCACCCACTTGGCTAGAGTGTCTCTTGCAGAGATCTCTGTTTGGGAGGTCCCCCGCTCGCGGGGTCCACTGACCCGAAACACTTCCAACTTCACCCCCATCTCGCTCCTCTTGGTTTCCGCCCACTGCCGAGCCGACCGCAAGATAGCGGCGCAGGGTGAATCCGCAAGCAGCGCTGCCGACGCTGATTGGCCGAGGAACGGGCGCAGGGTGATGCCGCAAGCAGCGCTGCCGACGCTGATTGGCCGAGGAGCGGGGGGGGGGGAACGGATGACGTTATTCTCAGGCGCCTCCCCTCCACGAAGACTTCCGGTCTCCGAGGCGCCTCGCGCAGAAAAGTCAACAGGGGGGCGAAGGGAGGAGGTGCGGGCAGGACTGAGCCAATCGGAAAGCGGATGGACATAGAGTGGGCGTGGCTTGTGCCTCTGACGTCAGGGGGCGGTGACTTTAAGAGCTTCCGGGAAAACCTGGAAAAGATGGTGGTCATGGCGCGGCCGGCGCGGCCCGAGCGGTCGGACTTGGTGTTTGTGAGTCCACCCGGCGGTCTGGGAGGGGGGGTGTGGAGTGGGAACATGGAGGGTGGACGCTGCAGGGAACCGGATCTTGGACGATCGGGGTGGGGTGGGGTGTGGAGGGCTAAGAGGTTTGGGTTCGAGAGGAGCCGGGGGCGGGCGGGGATGGATGGCGGGGACAGGGTTGTTGTGATGGGACCCAATGATGGTGCCCGAACGATGTTTTTTTTTTTTTTTATTGTTTACTTGTATTTATTTATTTATTGTCGGATAGAGACGGAGAGAAAAATAGAGGGGTGGGAGTAGAGAGACAGACAACCTGCAGCCCTGCTTCACCGCTCGGGAAACTTAGCCCTGCAGGTGGGGATCGGGGGCTCGAACCTGGGTCCTTGAGCACTGTCGAGCTCTTAACCAGGTGCACCACCGCCTGGACCCTCTCCCCCCCACACACACTTGGCGTTTTTATTGAAAACAGAGAACTTCTGTCCACGTTTAGGGCATCTGCCATCCCCGGCCTGTGGCAGAAGTGGGAGGCAGGAGAGACTCGCACAGACAACTCTCTATTTATACTTTTATTTTATTTATGTATGTATTACTTTATTATTATCTTTATTTTTTTCAGAGGCTTCAATTGTTTAATATTTACTTATTCCCTTTTGTTGCCCTTGTTGTTTTATTGTTGTAGTTATTATTGTTGTAGTTATTATTGATGTCGTTGTTGTTGGGTAGGACAGAGAAATGGAGAGAGGAGGGGAAGACAGAGAGGGGGAGAGACAGACAGACACCTGCAGACCTGCTTCACCGCCTGTGAAGCGACTCCCCTGCAGGTGGGGAGCCGGGGCTCGAACCAGGATCCTTCCGCTGTCCTTGCGCTTCGTGCCACATGCGCTTAACCTACTGTGCCCAGCCCCTATATATATTTTTTAAAAAACAACTTTATTTTGTTAGGACAAGGAGAAATTGAGATGAAAAGAGTTATAGAGAGGGAGAGAGGGCAGGGGTAGGTAGCATCATGGTTCTGTAAAGAGACTCACCTGCCGGATGGTCCAAAGACCCAGATTCAACCCCTCTAAGCAGGGCTCTGGTGAAAGAAAGAAAGAAAGAAAGAGAGAGAGAGAGAGAGAGAAAAAAAGAAAGGAAGAAAGTAAAGAAAAAAAAAAAGGAGGGTGGGACAAGGGGGCAGTGGTGCACCTGATTAAGCTCGTAAATTACCAAGTTCAAGGATCTGGGCTTGAGCCCTGGTCCCCACATGCAGAGAGGAAGCTTCACAAGCAGTGAAGCAGGTCTGCAGGTGTATGTCTTTCTCTCCCCTTCTGTGTCTTCCCCTCCTCTCTCCATTTCTCTCTGTCCTGTTCAACAACAATGACAGTAGTAACAACAATAGTAATAACAAGAATAACAATAAACAAGGTCCATAAAAGGGGAAAAATAGCCTTCAGAAGCAGTGGATTTGTAGTGCAGGCACCGAGCCCCAGCGATAACTCTGGAGGCAAAAGAGAGAGAGAGAGAGAGAAACACCTATAGCCCTGCTTCACTGCTTGTGAATCCCCCCCCCAGCAAATGGGGACTGGGGGCTTGAACCGAGGTCCTTGTGCACTGTAATGTGTGTGCCCATCCCCGAGTGTGCCACCGCCTACGCTGCCTACGCAGAATTTGAAAAGCGCAACTGTCAGTAGATTTTTGGAAATGTCAGGAGGCAAAGCTTGGTGAGCAGGACGGTGGGCTTGGCCTTCTGTGGTCAGATCTTCAGGTCCTGGGGAACTGTCGGGGTTTGGTCCTGAGCTTTAGAGTAGGTCTGACCAGGGGGACATGATGGTCTCCAAAGGAGAAGCTTGATGATGGCAGAACTGGCCAGGCAGTGACCCATGGGAACATCTGAAACCAGAGATTTGGATTCTCGTAGAAGCCTGACATCTTTACTAGTTCTGGCTATCTTAGGGTTAAACCCTCTCCCATCTCCCATCCTCCCGTATCTCCAAACTCAGTGGCCAGTCACCTAACTCAAGTTGGACGTGCTAAGATCGACCCAACTGGAAAAGAGAAATTTCCCACGAGTGGTCATCCCACTTCCGGTTATCTTTTCCATCTCCAAAACTCTCTCCCTTTACACTGTCTGAACTGGAAGACGCTTTGAAGAGGGTTAAACCAGGAACAGCTGCTGGCTATGATAACATCACCCCAGAACTCATTCTTAACCTGGGCCCCGCGGCAAAGAAGTGGCTCGCTTCATTCCTGTCCCACATCTTGGAATCTGAGTCTATGCCCAAAGTTTGGCGTCGTGCGAAGATAATAGCGGTTTTGAAACCAAAGAAAGACCCAACACTGGCCGCCAGCTATAGACCAATTTCTCTCCTCTCCGTGTGTTACAAAACTCCTTGAGAGGCTGCTTCTGTCACGTATTCCTCCTCTTACAGAGAAATTCCTATCACCCGCCCAAGCTGGTTTCCCCGCAGGAAGATCTACCTGCGAACAAGCCCTGGCCCTCTCAACTTACATTGAAAATGGATTCCAGAAGAATTTAAAGACGGGTGCTGTCTTTGTTGATCTCACAGCAGCCTATGACACGGTCTGGCACCGTGGTCTCCTAGTCAAGATCTCAAGATGCCTGCCTCCATGGGTGGCCAACACTATATTGTTTCTTCTCCAAAACAGAAGATTCCGGGTGCATCTGGGTGACAAGTCTAGCAGATGGAGTCTTGTCTCAAGTGGCCTCCCCCAGGGCTCTGTTCTGGCTCCTACGCTATTTAATATTTACATCAATGACCTTCCAGAAACTTCTTCAAGGAAGTTCATCTACGCCAATGACATCTGCTGTGCTACTCAGGCATCCAAGTTTGACATCCTCGAGGAAACAATCACGAAAGACATGTCTCTGATATCTGATGACTGTAAAAAATGGCGACTAATCCCTAGCACTGCAAAAACGGTATCATCTGTTTTCCATCTACACCATGCCTCGGCCTCGTGTGACCTTAATGTGCAGCTTGACGATATGAGAATCCGGCATGAAGCCCAGCCAGTCTATCTTGGCGTTACTCTCGATCGCACCCTGTCATTTCACGAACATCTCACAAAAACTGCAGCAAAGGTGGGTGCGAGGAATAACACCATTGCAAGACTGGCCAGCTCCTCATGGGGCGCGAGCGCTTCCACACTACGATCATCCTCTCTGGCATTATGCTATTCCACTGCAGAATACTGTGCCCCAGTATGGTTCCGTAGCCCCCATGTCCACTTGGTCGATTCCAAATTATATTCCTCCATGAGGATCATTTCTGGAACCATCCGTTCCATCCCGGTTCCATGGCTGCCAGTTCTTAGCAACATCGCCCCGCCAAATATTAGTTGGGATGCGGCATCATCTAAGTTCATTTCCCACGTCTACGCTCGACCGGACCTGACAATATACCCGGATATCTTCGCCCACCCTGTCCAACGCTTGACGTCTCGTCACCCAATCTGGTCCCCTATGCCTACACTGAACTTCTCTGTTCCAGACTCTTGGAAACAGAGTTGGCAGTCAGCCGAGGTAAAGAACAAACACCTCATCACAGACCCCTGCGAGCGTCAACCCGGCTTTGACCTGGCACGTTATGATTGGGCCCTCCTCAATCGCCATCGAACAGGCCATGGCCGGTGCGCCGCTATGTTCCATCGCTGGGGGGCCAGAGATGACCCGAACTGCCCCTGCGGCTACAGACAGACTATGACCCACATAGTCAACGACTGCCACCTCTCCAGATTCAAAGGAGGTCTCGAAACTTGACATCAGGCTCAACCTGACGCTGTTGATGGCTACGGAAGAAGGGCAAACGCTAGAAGAAGAGGAGGCTTGGACTCTGGGTCTATACATCTCTCTATGTATATATTTATACATCTCTCTCTCTATATATATAGATATATATACATCTCTTTTTTTTTTTTGCCTCCAGGGTTATCGCTGGGGCTCGGTGCCTGCACCACGAATCCACCACTCCTGGAGGCCTTATTTATTTATTTATTTTTAAATGTTCACTTATTCCCTTTTGTTGCCCTTGTTACTTTATTGTCGTAGTTATCATTGTTGCTGTCGTTGTTGGCTAGGACAGAGAGAAATGGAGAGAGGAGGGGAAGACAGAGAGGGGGAGAGAAAGACAGACACCTGCAGACCTGCTTCACCGCCTGTGAAGCAATTCCCCTGCAGGTGGGGAGCCGGGGGCTCGAACCGGGATCCTTAACACCGGTCCTTGGCATTTTGTGCCATGTGCGCTTAACCTGCTGCGCTACCGCCCAGCCCCATCTCTCTCTCTCTCTCTCTCTCTCTCTCTCTCATTCTTTTCCTTTTGCCATGTGTCTATTTGCTTGTTTATTCCTGGAGGAGAGGGAGAAAGAAGCAGAACAGATAATAAGCTTGAGGGACCGGGTGATGGCCCACCTGGCTGAGCGCACCTGTTACAGCGCACAAGACCCAGGTTCACGCCCCCAGTCCCCACCTGCGGGGGGAAAAGCTTCACGAGCGGCGGTGAAGCCAGGCTGCAGGTGTCTCTCTGTCTCTCTCTTCCCCTGTCCATCTGAATTTCTCTCAGAGTAAGGAAAGGTGAGAAGAATGGTCACCGGGAGTGGGATTCATTGGTGGGTTGCGTGGTGGGGGGGTCAAGTTTGGGGGGTGGAGTGGCACAGGGCTTGGGTCCTAAAGGCAACCCTCACCACCTCTCCCATACCTCCACCCCCACCCCCGCACCCCAGGAGGAAGAAGACCTGCCCTACGAGGAAGAAATCATGAGGAACCAGTTCTCCGTCAAGTGCTGGCTCCGTTACATCGAATTCAAGCAGGGGGCCCCAAAACCTCGCCTCAACCAGCTCTACGAGCGGGCACTGAAGCTGCTGCCCTGCAGGTGGGACACGCTCCAGCCACCCCCTGCCCGCCCCACCCCGACCCCACTTGCTCCAGGCATCACTGAAGCCAACAGTAATCAGAATCCTCCCCCCCATTTTTTTCCCCCTTTTCTGTCCCAGTCCTTCCCCCAGGCCACTTCCCTGAGCAAAAGGAGAGTCTCAAGCTCAAGGACCAGCAGAAGGATCCTGGTTTGAGCCCCCGACTCCCCACCTGCAGGGGAATCGCTTCACAGGCGGTGAAGCAGGTCTGCAGGTGTCTGTCTTTCTCTCCCCCTCTCTGTCTTCCCCTCCTCTCTCCATTTCTCTCCTGTCCTGTCCAACAGCGACACCATCAATAACGAACACAGTAACACCTACAACAGTAAAAAACAACCAGGGCAACAAAAGAGAATAAATAAATAAATAAATAATAATAATAATAAAAAGGGGGGGAGTCCCAAGAAGGGGGTGGGCAGGGAGGCTCTCTTAAATGTGCCCGACCCTTGTGACACCCTACCTCTTTCTCCACCCTTCCCCAGCTATAAACTCTGGTACCGCTATCTGAAGGCCCGCCGGGCCCAGGTGAAGCACCGCTGTGTGACTGACCCTGCCTACGAAGACGTTAACAACTGTCACGAGAGGGCTTTTGTCTTCATGCACAAGGTGTGTGTGTGTGTGTTGGGGGGAGGCTTGCAGTCTAGCCTGGCAGGGTCCAAGAGGCAGCTGGGGCCTGGAGACTAGAGCCTACCAGTCTCTCTCTTCTCTTCCCTTCTTTTCTCCTCTCTCTGTCTCTCTCTCTGTGTCTCTCTCTCTGCCTTCAAGGTTATCTCACTGGGGCTCACTGCCTGCACTATGGATCCACTGTTCCTGGAGGCCATTGTTTCCATTTGATTGGCTGGGGCAGAGAGAAATTGAGAGAGGAGGTTGGGCCATAGCGCAGCAGGTTAAGCACAGGTGGTGCAAAGCACAAGGACCGGCATAAGGATCCCAGTTCGAGCCCCCGGCTCCCCACCTGCAGGGGAGTCGCTTCACAGGCGGTGAAGCAGGTCAGCAGGTGTCTGTCTTTCTCTCCCCCTCTCTGTCTTCCCCTCCTCTCTCCATTTCTCTCCGTCCTATCCAACAACGACGACATCAGTAACAGCGACAATAATAACCACAACAATAAAAACAACAAGGGCGACAAAAAATGAGAAAAAATGGCCTCCAGGAGCAGTGGGTTTGTAGTGCAGGCACTGAGCCCCAGAGATAACCCTGGATGCAGAAAAAAAACAAAACAAAAGAGAGAGAGAGAGAGAGAGAGAGAGACACCTGCAGACCTGCTTAGACACTTGTGAAGTGTTTATCCCCCTCCTCCCCCTGCAGGTGAGGAGGCGGGGGCTCGAACTGGGATCATTGTACCAGTTCTTGCATTTCATCCTACGTGCGCTGTGTCACCGCCTGGCCCTCCCAGCCTGCCAGTCTCTGTGCCCCTCTCCTAGGCTGAGCTCGAGTCAGTCACAGTGGGGAGGAGGTTCTGGGTCTTTGATCATAGTCTAGACACACACACACACACACACACACATACACACACACACACACACAACTTGGGGTTTCTCTCTCTCGCCCCCCTCTTCCCCCTGCAGATGCCACGCCTGTGGCTGGATTACTGCCAGTTCCTGATGGACCAGGGACGCGTCACACACACCCGCCGCACTTTTGACCGAGCCCTGCGCGCCCTGCCCATTACCCAGCATTCCCGCATTTGGCCGCTGTACCTGCGTTTCCTGCGTTCACACCCGCTGCCGGAGACGGCCGTGCGTGGCTACAGACGCTTCCTCAAGGTGAGGCCAGTGGCATTGGGTGGGTGGGCTCTGCAGGGGCCTGGCCTGGCCTGGCCAGTAGGCTGGCTCTCAGGGTAGAGAGGCAGCCCCCCAAACGGCTTCTCTGCTAATATCCTGGAGGAGACAGGAAGAGGAAGCGGGAGCAGGGATCCTTGGGACAAACAGGCTTTGGTTTTGCAGTCTTTGGTCTTTACTTTATTTATTGGATGGAGACAGAAATTCAGAGGGAGGAAGGGGAGATAGATAGATAGGTAGATAGATGGAGTCAGAAATTCAGAGGGAGGAAGGGGAGATAGATAGATAAATAGACAAATATATATAGAGAGAGACACCTGTAGCCCTGTGTCACCACTTGTGAAGCTTTCCCCCTGCAGGTGGGGGCCATGGGCTTGAACCCTGGTCCTGCTTCTTCTTCTTCTAGCGTTTGCCCTTCTTCCGTAGCCAGTCAACAGCGTCAGGTTGAGCCTGATGTAAAGTTTCGAGACCCCCTTTGAATCTGGAGAGGTGGCAGTCCTTGACTATGTGAGTCATAGTCTGTCTGTAGCTGCAGGGGCAGTTCGGGTCGTCTCTGGCTCCCCAGCGATGGAGCATAGCGGCGCACCGACTCCCCCGATAATATATATTTAAAAAAAAGAAGAAGTTGTGGGACCCCAGGCGGGGGGAGCATGCTATGGCATAGCACCCCACCCCCCTTTCCCGAGCTCCCACTGACTTTGCGGCATCTGGCTGCTCCCCAGCTGAGTCCCGAGAGCGCAGAGGAGTACATCGAGTACCTCAAGTCCAGCGACCGTCTGGACGAGGCGGCCCAGCGCCTGGCCACCGTGGTGAACGACGAGCGCTTCGTGTCCAAAGCCGGCAAGTCCAACTACCAGGTGGGTCCCCAGGCCCCGGGGAGGCCGGGCTGTGGGGGATGGGGGGACATCGGGGGTGAGGGTCCCCTCCCGAGTGCCCTGCAAGTGCCAGCCTCCCACCCCCCCATTGTCCCTGCTCCCCCCCTCCCACAGCTGTGGCACGAGCTGTGCGACCTGATCTCCCAGAACCCGGACAAGGTGCAGTCCCTTAACGTGGACGCCATCATCCGCGGGGGCCTGACGCGCTTCACCGACCAGCTGGGCAGGCTCTGGTGCTCGCTGGCCGACTACTACATCCGCAGCGGCCACTTCGAGAAGGTTCATCCGGCCCCACCTCTTCCCCAGGGTGGTGGGGGAGGGACGGGGGGGGGGGACATGCAGGAGGCGGAAGTGCCACCGCCAGCAGGTGCAGGGAGAGCCATGCCCCCCCACACAGAGACACACAGACACACACAGAGACAGACACACACAGACAGACACACAGACAGACAGATACACAGAGACAGACACACACACACAGAGATTGACACACAGACAGACAGATACACAGAGACAGACACACACACATACACACACAGATTGGCACACAGACAGACAGATCCACTGACAGATCCACAGAGACAGACACACAGAGACACACGGGGCCAGATGGTGGCTCACCCGGTAGAGCGCATGTTACAATGCGCAGAGACCTGGGTTCGAGCCCTGGTCCCCACCTGCAGTGGGAAGACTTTTGCAGGTGGTGGTCTTGTTGCAGGTGTCTGCCTCTCCCTCTCTGTCAACCCTCTTCCCTCTCAATTTCTGGCTGTCTCTAGCCAATAAATAAATAAAGACAATTTTTTAGAAAATTAAAAAAAAGAGACACACAGATAGACACAGATATACTCACAGAGACACATACAGATACACAGAGAGACCGACACACAAAGACACTCACAGATAGACACAGACACACACACACACACACACAGATATAGACACATGCACACACAGACAGATTAACACACAGACAGAAACACAGACACACACGAAAAGACACACAGACCAGTACAGACCCATGCACAGAGACAGATACCCTGACAGACAGACTGACAGACAGACACACATAGACCCACAGACACACACGGAGACAGACAGACAGACAGACACACACAGAGACACAGACAGACACAGCCAGTCCTGGAACTTTCTGCCTCACTGTGTGTGTGTGAGCTAAAACCTACTTAGCCTGGGCACACTCATTCTCATTTGTAAAATACAGGCGCCTATTAAAACAGGAAAAATGGGGTGGGGTTATAGCATAATGGTTCTGCAAAGAGACTTTCATGCCTGAGGCTCTCAAGTCCCAGGTTCAGTCCCCCACACCACCATAAGTCAGCTGAGCAGTGGTCTGGTTAAAAAAAAAAAAAAGGAAAAATATTGGGAGGGAGGGAGGACACATGTGGCGCCAAGCGCAAGGACCATCTTAAGGCTCCTGGTTCGAGTCCCCGGCTCCCCACCTGCAGGGGAGTCGCTTCACAGGCGGTGAAGCAGCTCTGCAGGTGTCTATCTTTCTCTCCCCCTCTCTGTCTTCCCCTCCTCTCTCCATTTCTCTCTGTCCTATCCAACAATGAACGACATCAACAACAATAATAACCACAGTAAGGCTACAACAACAAGGGCAACAAAAGGGGGGGAAATGGCCTCCAGGAGCAGTGGATTCATGATGCAGGCACCCAGCCCCAGCAATAACCCTGGAGGCAAAAAAAAAAAAAAGTGACAGGCCTCTGCCCAGGTTGGGGATCTGCACCTCCCACAATCCAGGGGAGCACAGGGCAAACTCGGCCTTTCCCACTTGTGTCAGAAGGTGACGCAGCCCAGGGGCCTGTCACTAGAGTCTCCCGAGTGCCAACCCCCCAGCACCCTCTCCGCTCCCTCCAACCCCCGCAAACCCCCGCAGGCCCGGGATGTATACGAGGAGGCCATCCGCACCGTGATGACCGTGCGCGACTTCACCCAAGTGTTCGACAGCTACGCCCAGTTCGAGGAAAGCATGATTGCGGCCAAGATGGAAACGGCCTCAGAGCTGGGAAGGGAGGAGGAGGGTGAGCCTTCCCCCTGCTCCCCCCCCGCCCCTCCCCCCGCCATCGTCGCTGCTGTCGGGTGGGGTGGGAAAGGGAGCCAGGCTTGGGGGGTCTGGGGGTTGGGGTTGGCTGAGGCCCTCACAGCCTGCTTCCCCTCGTGCCTTGGGTAGACGACGTGGACCTGGAGCTCCGTCTGGCCCGCTTCGAGCAACTCATCAGCCGACGGCCCCTGCTTCTCAATAGCGTCCTCCTCCGGCAGAACCCGCACCACGTCCACGAGTGGCACAAGCGCGTGGCCCTGCATCAGGGCCGCCCACGAGAGGTGCGCAGGGACACACAACACACACACACACACACACACACACACACACACACACACGGCGCGCCCAAGCCCAATGTGACCTAGCCCTTCCCACCCAGATCATCAATACCTATACGGAGGCTGTGCAGACGGTGGACCCCTTCAAGGCCACAGGCAAGCCCCACACTCTGTGGGTGGCCTTCGCCAAGTTCTACGAGGACAACGGGCAGCTGGACGATGTGAGTGCCCGGCTGATGTGCACATGTCACCACGCACAAGGCCCCGGGGGTTCAAGCCCCCGGTCTGGTCTCCAACCTGTGGCGGGGGGGTAGGGGGGAGGCACGCTTCCCAAGCGATGGAGCTGGGCTGCAGGTGTCTCTCTCTCTCTCTCTCTGTTTCCCCCCTCCCCCTCTTCATCTCTGTCTCTATCCAATAAATGTTTTTAGGGAGTCAGGCGGTAGCACAGCGGGTTAAGCGCACGTGGCGCGAAGCACAAGGACCAGAGGAAGGATCCCAGTTCGAGCCCCCGGCTCCCCACCTGCAGGGGAGTCGCTTCCCAGGCGGTGAAGCAGGTCTGCAGGTGTCTGTCTTTCTCTCCCTCTCTGTCTTCGCCTCCTCTCTCCATTTCTCTCTGTCCTATCCAACAACAAATGACATCAACAACAGTAACTACAACAACAAGGGCAACAAGAGGGAAAATAAATAAATATAAAAAACTTTAAAAATCTTTTTTTAAGATTTATTTTTCCTTTTGATGCCCTTGTTTTATTGCAGTTATTGTTGTTGTTATTGATGTCATTGTTGGCTAGGACAGAGAAATGGAGAGAGATGGGGAAGACAGAGAGGGGGAGAGAAAGACAGACACCTGCAGACCTGCTTCACCGCCTGGGAAGCGACTCCCCTGCAGGTGGGGAGCCGGGGGCTCGAACCGGGATCCTTACACCGGTCCTTGCGCTTTGCGCCACCTGCGCTTAACCCGCTGCGCTACCGCCCGGATCCCAAACCATTATTTTAAACTGAGAAAATGCAGAAATGAATTTGCCAAAGTGACAGAAAAAGAGGGTCCAGTGGAAATGGCAGGCGGTGGTGCACCTAGTCGCACAGACATGGTACAGTGCACAAGGACCCGGGTTCAAGTCCCCTGTCCCCACCTTCAGGGCGGAAGTTTCGCAAGTAGTAATGCAGGGCTGTGGGTGTCTCTCTGGCTGTCTCCCTCTCTGATTTCTCTCTTGTCTTATGAAAGAGAGAGAGAGAGAAGAAGGGACGGAGGAGGAAAAGGGAGAAATGAGATGCGCAAAGATCCGAGCCCCTAGTTCCCACCTGCAGGGAAGAAGCTTCATGGGTGGTGAAGCGGGTCTGCGGGTGTCTCTCTCTCTCTCTGTCTCTCCCTCCTCTCTTAATTTCTCTCTGCTCTAGCCATTAAAATGGATTTAAAAAACTATCTGCTCGGGAGTCGGGCGGTAGCGCAGCGGGTTAAGCACAGGTGGCGCTAAGTGCAAGGATCCCGGTTCGAACCCCGGCTCCCCACCTGCAGGGGAGTCGCTTGACAGGCGGTGAAGCAGGTCTGCAGGTGCCTGTCTTTCTCTCCCCCTCTCTGTCTTCCCCTCCTCTCTCCATTTCTCTCTGTCCCATCCAACAATAACATCATCAATAACAACAATTTCAACAATAATAAAAAAAACAAGGGCAACAAAATGGAAAATAAATAAATATTTTTTAAAAACTATCTGTTCGGAGCAATGGATCCGAGCACCGAGCCCCCAGTGATAGCCCTGGAGGCAAAAAGAAAAAAAGGGGGGAAAAATAGACAGGCGTGGTCCAGGAGGGGTCACAGGGTCCACAGCACTGGTCCGCGGTGGGTGAGGGGGTTGGCAGGAGGCCCCTGGCCCTGGCACCTGACCTCTGACCCCTGCCCCCAGGCCCGGGTCATCCTAGAGAAGGCCACCAAGGTGAGCTTCAAGCAGGTGGACGACCTGGCCAGCATCTGGTGCGAGTGCGGGGAGCTGGAACTGCGGCACGACAACTACGACCAGGCCCTGCGGCTGCTCAGGGTGAGTCCCGGGGGTGGCGGGCCCCGGGGTGCGGGCAGCAGGGTGCGGCCCCTCCCTGAGCGCCCCCCCCCCCTTAACAGAAAGCCACTGCCCTGCCGGCCCGGCGGGCCGAGTACTTCGACAGCTCAGAGCCGGTGCAGAACCGCGTGTACAAGTCCCTGAAGGTGTGGTCCATGCTGGCGGACCTGGAGGAGAGCCTGGGCACCTTCCAGGTGAGGGGCGGGGCCTGTGGGAGGGGGCCGGGCCAAGGCAGTGGGGTCCCTGGTCCCAGAGGAGTCTGAGGACTTGGGGGGGGGATCTAGCTCTGGGGACAGGGAGAGGAGTTGGGGGCGGGGCTTGGGGGGACAAGGTGGGGACAGGGGCCTGCAGGTGGGATCTGGCCCCCCAAGGAGAGTGAGGGCTATGTGGGTGGACCTGAGGATTGGGGGCGGGGCCCCTCAGTCATGGTGTGGGCGGGACCAAGGCCAGTGGGCGGTACCCTGCTCTGGGAAGGAGGGGATTTGGGGGTGGGGCTATCCCAGTGGGCGGGGTCATGGCTGTGGGCGGGGCTCGTGGTGCTTATGGTTTAGGGGAGGGGCCTAGGGCTGTGGTCGGGGCCTTAGGAGGGAGCTGTGAGCAGGTGGAGGCGGGGCCAGGTTGTGGGTGGGGCCCGGTCTTGGGTGGAAGTTTCTACAAGGGTGGTGTCCTAGGACAGTGGTGGGACTGTGGACAGGGCATAGGGTAAGTTGTGGGGGCGCTGTTGGGGAGCTGAGTTGTGTGGGTGGGGTCCGGTGCTGGGGGCAGGCCTTGGGACTGGGTGGGGAGGGTGCACAGAGCACCCTGAGGGTGGGGTCCTGGGACAGGTCTGTGGGCGGGGCTGGATGCTGAGCTGACAGGAGTCTGGGGCGGGGCTTGTGGGGTGTGGTGGTGGGCGGAGCCAACCAGCGAGGGGCGGGGCCTGTGGGCATGGTGCTGAGGTGGTGGGCGGAGTCAGACACGGGTAGGCCTGGTGCTGGGGGCGGGGCCAACCCCTGATGGGGAGGGGCCAGGGTTGGGGGCGGAGTCAGACACTGCGTGGGGCGGAGCCGGGGACGGGCCTGACCACCCGGGCTGGATTCGCATGGCCGCCTTCTCCCCTACACCCCGCCCTCCCCCAGTCCACCAAGGCCGTGTACGACCGCATCTTGGACCTGCGAATAGCCACCCCGCAGATCGTCATCAACTACGCCATGTTTCTGGAAGAACATAAGTACTTCGAGGAGAGCTTCAAGGTGGGGGGGACGCAGCCGAGCGCCCATGCCAAGGGAGCTGGTTCTCCAGCCAGCCCGAGATCGGAGAGAGATGGAGAGGAGAGAGAGAGAGAGACTCAGAGACAGTCACATGGGGCTGTATGTGTCTGGGGGTTTTTTGTTGTTGTTGTTGATCTATTTATTTATTTTCCCCTTTGTTGCCCTTGTTGAGTTCCATTGTTGTAGTTATTGTTGTTGATGTCACTTGTTATTTATTTATTTATTCTCTTTTATTGCCGTGGTTGTTTTTTATTGTTGTAGTTGTTACTGTATTTGTTATTATTGTCATCGTTGTTGGACAGGACAGAGAGAAATGGAGAGAGATGAGGAAGACAGAGAGGGGGAGAGAAAGACAGACACCTGCAGACCTGCTTCACCGCCTGTGAAGTGACTCCCCTGCAGGTGGGGAGCTGGGGGCTCGAACCGGGATCCTGACGTTGGTCCTCGCACTTTGCGCCACCTGCACTTAACCCGCTGAACTACCTTCCGACTCCCTTTTTTTTTTAAAACTTTTTAAAATTATCTCTAGCTGTTGGATAGAGACAGCCAGAAACCAATAGGGAAGAGGGAGACAGAGAGAGGGACAGAGACAGAGAGACACCTGCAGCCCTGTTTCAACACTCTCAAAAGCTTTCCCCCTGCAAGTGAGGATGGGGGGGTGGGGCTGGAACCTGGGTTCTTGCACGTTGTAACATGCACTCAAGGGGGCCGGGTGGTGGCGCACCTGGTTGAGCACACCTTACGATGTGCAAGGACCCAGGTTTAAGTCCACAGTCCCCACCTGCAGGGGGAGAGCTTCACGAGTGGTAAAGCAGGGCTGCAGGGGTCTCTCTGTCTCTCTTCCTCTCTATCCCCCCCTTCCCTGTTGATTGCTGGCTATCTGATAAAGATAATAAAATACATATAGGGGGTCGGGCAGTGGCGCAGCGGGTTAAGCACACATGGCACAAAGTGCAAGGACTGGCGTAAGGATCCTGGTTCAAGCCTCCAGCTCCCCACCTGCAGGGGAGTCGCTTCCCAGGCGGTGAAGCAGGTCTGCAGGTGTCTGTCTTTCTCTCCCCCTCTCTGTCTTCCCCTCCTCTCTCCATTTCTCTCTGTCAAATCCAAAACAAACAACATGAACAGCAATAATAGCCACAACAAGGCTACAACAACAAGGGCAACAAAAGGGGGGGGGTGGCCTCCAGGAGCACTGGATTCATGGTGCAGGCACCGAGCCTCAGCAAGAACCCAGCAGGCAAATATATATATATATATATATATATATATATATATATATATATATATATATAAAAAATAGTAAAACATGAGCTCAACCAGGTGCACCATCACCCGGCCTCTCTCTCTCCGTGTCTCATTGTCTCTCTATCTCTCTGATCGCCCCTCCTGCAGGCCTATGAGCGCGGCATCTCACTCTTCAAGTGGCCCAACGTGTCGGACATCTGGAACACCTACCTGACCAAGTTCATCGCCCGCTATGGGGGCCGCAAGCTGGAGCGGGCGCGGGACCTGTTCGAGCAGGCGCTGGACGGCTGCCCCCCAAAATATGCCAAGAGTAAGAGCGGGGAGTTTGGCGGGGCCGGGGTGGACGGCTACCCAACCCCGTGTTCCTGACCCTGCTGTGCGCGTCCCCCGCCTCCCCCCCCCAGCCCTGTACCTGCTGTACGCGCAGCTGGAGGAGGAGTGGGGACTGGCGCGCCACGCCATGGCGGTATACGAGCGGGCCACCCGCGCCGTGGAGCCCGCCCAGCAGTACGACATGTTCAACATCCACATCAAGCGCGCAGCCGAAATCTACGGCGTCACCCACACAAGGGCCATCTACCAGAAGGCCATCGAGGTGCCCGCGGGGACCCGGCCCCCCAGACCCCTCCGAACCAGGCCCCCTGCCCTCCTACCCCCCTGGACCCCAACCCTCCTTAGCCTCCAGCCCCCGGGCCCCAAGACCCTCCTGACCAGCGGCCCAATGGCCCCCAGACCCTCCTTACCCTCCGGCCCCCAGACCCTCCTGCCTCACAGCCCCCGGCCCCCAGATCCTCGTGACCCCCCAGCTCCCAGACCCTCCTGGCCTTCCGGACCCCAGAACTTCCTGAACCCCCAGCCCCCTGGCCCCCAGACCCACCTGACACCCAGCCCCCAGACCCTCCTGACCCCCCCCCTCCCCCGGCCCCCAGACCCTCCTGTCCCCCATCCCCAGACCCTCCTGGCCCTCCGGACCCCAGAACTTCCTGAACCCCCAGCCCCCTGGCCCCCAGACCCTCCTGACCCCCCCGGCCCCCAGACCCTCCTGGCCCCCATCCCCAGACCCTCCTGGCCCTCCGGACCCCAGAACTTCCTGAACCCCCAGCCCCCCGGCCCCCAGATCCTCCTGACCCCCCACCCCCAGACCCTCCTTACCGTCCAGACCCCCGGCCTCCAGACCCTCCTGAGCCCCCAGCCACCTGCCCCCAGACCCTCCTGAGCCCCCAGCCCCCCGGCCCCCAGAACCTCCTGAGACTCCGGCCCCCAGACCCTCCTGACCCCCCACCCCCGCCCCCCCTGACGCGCAGGTGCTGTCAGACGAGCACGCCCGGGACATGTGTCTGCGCTTTGCCGACATGGAGTGTAAACTGGGGGAGATTGACCGCGCCCGCGCCATCTACAGCTTCTGCTCGCAGATCTGCGACCCCCGGGTGAGGGGGGGCGGGGCGGGGCCGCGGGTAAGGGGGCGGGGCCGCGGGTGAGGGGCGGGGCCGCGGGTAAGGGGGCGGGGCTGTGGTGGCGCCCAGTTCCAGGCTGCTTCTCCTTTCTCTGTTCTCTCCTCTCTTGTTACTTTTCTCTTCCGTCTCACTTTTTTCTCGCTCTCTTTCCCTCTTCTCTCCCTTTCCTCTCTCCTTTCTCTTCTCTATTTCTGTTTCTTTTTTCTGTCTTTTTTCCCTTTTCTCTTTTTTCTTTCTTCTTTTTTCTCTCCCTTTTCCCTCTCCTCTCTTTCTTCTTTCTTTTCTTTTTAATATTTATTTATTCCCTTTTGTTGCCCTTGTTTTATTGTTGTTGTTATTGCTGTCGCCGTTGTTGGACAGGACAGAGAGAAATGGAGAGAGGAGGGGAAGGCAGAGAGGGGGAGAGAAAGACAGACACCTGCAGACCTGCTTCACCGCCTGGGAAGCGACTCCCCTGCAGGTGGGGAGCCGGGGGCTCGAACCAGGATTTCTCCCTCTCCTTCTACCTTCCTAATTCTTTCTTTTTTAATTAATTTTAATTTTTTTAATTATTTATTTTCCCTTTTGTTGCCATTGTTTTTTGGTTTTTTTAAAAATATTTCTTAAGAATTAATTTATTTATTCATGAGAAAGGAGGAGAGAAAGAACCAGCCATCACTCTGGAACATGTGCTGCCAGGGATCCAACTCGGGACCCCATGCTTGAGAGTAGTGCTTAGCTACTGTGCCACCTTCCAGACCACCCCATGTTGTTTTTTATTATTGTAGTTGTTGTTGTTATTGATGTCGTCGTTGTTGGATAGGAGCAGAGAGAAATGGAGAGAGAAGGGGAAGACAGAGAGGGGGAGAGAAAGACAGACACCTGCAGACCTGCTTCACCGCCTGCAAAGCGACTTTCCTGCAGGTGGGGAGCCGGGGGCTCGAACCGGGATCCTTACACGGTCCTTGTGCTTGGCGCCACCTGCGCTTAACCTGATGCGCTACCGCCCGATTCCCCTCCCTATTTCTTTCTCCTTCTGTCTCTCTTTCCTCTCTTTTCTTCTCTCTCTCTCTCTTTCTACCTCCCTGTCCCCCCCTCCCCTTCCCCGCCCCCCCCTTACACACACCTCCCGCCCCCTCCTCCGGGCCCACAGACGACGGGTGCCTTCTGGCAGACTTGGAAGGACTTCGAGGTGCGTCACGGGAACGAGGACACCATCCGGGAGATGCTGAGGATCCGCCGGAGCGTGCAGGCCACGTACAACACACAGGTCAACTTCATGGCCTCACAGATGCTCAAGGTGTCGGGCAACGCCACGGGCACCGGTGAGCTTGCTTGCCCGGGCGGGTGGGGGGGGGGGCCGGGGGCCGGGACACCCCCCTCCTCTTCCCCGCCTGGACCGTCACGAGAGGCCCCCCCATCTCCACACACCCCCCAGTGTCCGACCTGGCCCCCGGGCAGAGCGGCCTAGACGACATGAAGCTGCTGGAACAGCGGGCTGAGCAGCTGGCGGCCGAGGCCGAGCGGGACCAGCCCCCGCGGGCCCAGAGCAAGATCCTGTTTGTCAGGTGAGCTGAGGGGGCCGGGGGGACCCACAGACACACTTCCGGGGCCTGAGCACCAAGGGGAGACCGGGGGAGCCAGGGGGACCCACAGACACACTTCCGGGGCGCAAGCTGACCTCCCCCGTCTGTGACCGCCACACCAGGAGCGACGCGTCCCGAGAAGAGCTGGCACAGCTGGTGCAGCAAACCAACCCCGAGGAGATCGAGCTGGGCGAGGAGGAGGAGGACGACGACGAGATGGACCTCGAGCCCAACGGTGAGCGTGGGAGCCAGGGTGTGGGGGCGGGGGGCACCCCCAGACGGGGCCTGTGACCGACCGACACCCCCACCTTCCTACAGAGGTGCGGCTGGAGCAGCAGAGTGTGCCGGCCGCCGTGTTCGGGAGCCTGAAGGAAGACTGAACCCCCACTCCCCCCACCCTGGCCCCCCTAATAAAACTGCCCTGACATGCACACACACGTCTGTCTCGTATATTCTGGTCCCAAGCCTCCTGCCGGCACCACCTGCGGCCAGCCAGGTGCCCCCATGTGGATGGACAGACAAGACCCCGGGCCCTGGGCCAGCACCGCGCCCGCGCGCGCGCTGGACAGGGGGTTGGGGAGTCCGGGTGCCCTGCCAGCCTGCCCAGCCTCAGCCTGTGGAACCGGTTCTGGGACTCTGCTGCCCTGAGTCTCGGGCCTTGATCCCGGTCCCCCCTACACACATGTGCACACACACACAGACACATATACACAGAGACACATACACACACACAGAGACACATACAGAGACATATACACAGAGACGGACATACACATACAGACACACCAACCCACTGGGATTTCCCTCCCCCCCAACCCCCCCAAAACCATTTTTCCCCAGGGGAAGGCCCCCCTGCTACTCCTGAGGTCAGTGAGGGCTTTGGGGGGTTTGGGAGGGAACCCACCCAGCCCCACAGGCTCTGTAAGCTTAGTGAGGTGCCACCCCCCAAAAACACGGCTCCCAGGCATGGGGTGTGTCAGCTGAGACTGAGGGAAAGTCAGACGAGGCTCAAAGCCATTAAGAAATATTCAGCACACAAAGATTTGCACCCTGAACCTCTACCCAGGCTGTCGGGAGTGGGGAGGGGGCCGATGTCGGGGGTGGGGAGGGGGCCGATCGCTGTCTCCGTGCAGAGAAGCAAGAGGTAGATGAGACGGCCACGACACATGAGGCCCAGCCTCCATCTCCCAGAGGGCCAACAAGGCAACCGGACCCTCCCTTGGCTGAGGGGTCAGGGGAAACCCTGGCATGGGGGCGGGGGGTGGGAAAGCAGCCCCAGGGCAGACAGGCAAGGGAGCCCCTGACTCACTGGGGCCAAGAAACCCAAGTGGACTGCCTGGAGGAGGGGAGTGAGTGGAGAGTTGGGCTTCAGATCAGACAGAAGGAAAGATGACAGGAACCAGAAGGGAGATGAACTGGGGATGGAGGATGGGGGGGGGGGGCGTGCAGTGACCAAGGGGCAAGATTCTCAAGCACGAGGGCCCGAGTTTGATTCCTGGCATCATGTGTATCAGAAAGAGGCTCTGGGGAGGCTGGGTGGTAGCGCAGCGGGTTAAGCGCACGTGGCACAAAGCGCAAGGACCAGAATAGGAATCCTGGTTTGAGCCCCCGGCTCCCCACCTGCAGGGGAGTCGCTTCACAGGCGGTGAAGCAGGTCTGCAGGTGTCTGTCTCTCTGTCTTTCCCTCCTCTCTCCATTTCCCTCTGTCCTGTCCAATGACGACAACATCAATATTAACTACAATAAAAAACGAGCAACAAAAGGGAGTAAATAAACATTAAAAAAAAATAGGCTGTGCATGGGGGGGGGGTGTCTCTGTCTCCCTCTTGTCTGTCTAATAAAATAGACCAGGAGGTTGGCACAGTGGATAAAGCCTTGGACTCTCAAGCATGAGGTCCTGAGTTCAATCTGCTTCTCTCTCTTTTATTAGTTTTTCTTGTTTTCATTTTGTTATTATATTTTGCCACCAGGGTTATCACTGTGACTCAGTGCTGGCACTACAAATCCAGTGCTCCTGGTGGCCTTTTTTTTTTTCCTTTTTCTTTAATATTTTCCCCCTTTTGTTGCCCTTGTTTTATTGTTATTGTTGTTACTGAGTCGTCGTTGTGGGATAGGACAGAGAGAAATGGAGAGAGGAGGGGAAGACAGAGAAGGGGAGAGAAAGACACCTGCAGACCTGCTTCACTGCCTGGGAAGCGACTCCCTTGCAGGTGGGGAGCCGGGGGCTCAAACCGGGATCCTTACGCTGGTCCTTGTGCTTTGTGCCACATGCGCTTAACCCGCTGTGCTACCGCCCGACTCCCTCCCTGAATCTTTATTAATAAATTGAATACTTGATCTCAAGTGGGAAGGCCGGATTGTAGCGCACCTGGTTGAGCGCACATGTCACAATGCACAGGGACGTGGGTTTGAGCCCCCGGCTCCCCACCTGCAGGAAGAAAGCTTTGCAAGTGGTGAAGCAGAGCTACAGGTTGTCGGTGGGAGTCGCTTCCCAGGCGGTGAAGCAGGTCTGCAGGTGTCTGTCTTTCTCTCCCCCTCTCTCTGTCTTCCCCTCCTCTCTCCATTTCTCTCTGCCCTATCCAACAATGATGACATCAATAACAACAACAATAAAACAAGGACAATGAGGGAATAAATAAATATTTTTTAAAAAAGGTTTAAAGAAGAGAGAGAGATGACAGAGAGATTCATGGGGACACTATGCAGGGAAGCTATGAAGGATGGTGTACTCCCAAGACAGCCCCCGAACTCCAGATGGTCTTGATTATTTTATTCAAGAAAGAGGTGAGGGGGTGATGTAATATAGACAGACAGAGGGCTGAACTGAGCCCTGAGTCCCTGAACCTCCCAGCTCAGCCCCAACAGCAGGACAGGACAAAAGTTGGGGGCAGTGGTGGGGGGGAGAAGCTCCAGCCTCACCCCCAAGAAATATTATTTTTCATGGGAGGGGGAAGGGGACAGGAGTCAGACAGAACCCAGGAATCACAACTGACTGTCTCCTCCCCCCCCTTTCTCTTTTCCCCCAGCTGTGTCTCTGGGATGAGGGTGGGGTGGCAGGGGGAAGAGGACGGAGCTATTTGGGGATGCCGCCACCCTTTTTGGGGGTGGTGGGCTTCCGGTTTTGCCAGAGGTGTCCCTGAATGGTGAAGGCGTCCACGCTCATGGACATGGTCTTGGCCGGAATCTGGGTGAAGCGTTTGCGGTCCGAGTTGTATTTATAGATGCCCTCGACCATGGCGGGGGTGACCGTGCGGGGGCCGTACCCCGTCAGCCGACACAACTCGTCCGTGTCCCCTGACAGTGTGTACAGCGCCCGGAACTGACAACTGGAGTCGCGGAAGAGGATGAGGAAGTGGTTGGCTTTGCTCTTCTCGATTTCCTGGAGGGGATGGACAGATGGATGGATGGATGGATGGATGGATGGACAGACAGCTCAGCTGAGCCCCTGTCTACTCCTCTCCCCCAGTCCGGTGTCTGTACACACACATACACACACACACACACACACACACACACGCACACACCCTGAAACTCTCACCTCCAGGATGCGATTCTTCTGCGGTTCGTTAACCTTTCCAGCCAGGCAGCAGTGGGATAGGGCGTTGTGAATGATGAACTTGTTGGACTTGGCACTTGGCTCCTTGTACAGTCGGGGGCCTATGGGGGGGCGCGGGTGATGGTCACGAGGGAAGGGGGGATGGTCAGGGGAGAAGGGGTATGATCACAGAGGGAGATGGGAGATGGTCAGGGGATGTCACAGGAGAAGGGGGATGGTCAAGGGAGAAGAGTGGTGGTCAGGGGAGAGGGGGGATGGTTACAGGAGATGGGGGATGATCAGGGGAGAAGGGGGACAGGCACAGGGAACGGGGGCAGGCGACCACCGGTAGCCCCCAGCCGCAGCCCCAGGCTGGCTCACCTGTGTACTCAGGCACTGAGGCGGGGGACGAGGCGTTACTGCCGTTCTCCCAGTCCCGTTCGCGGCTACCTGGGAGCCGGCTGGGAGACATGAGGCCGGAAGGAGATGGAGCCCTGAGGAGCCGGGGGAAGATCAGGGACCTCAGTGACGTGGGTGTGGGGGGATGGGGGGGCAGATGGGAGACAGACCATCACAGGGCACTTAAGTTCACAAGTACCTCTTGGGTTGGTTGCACCTGGTTGAGAGCACTTGTTACCATGCGGAAGGGTCTGGGTTTGAGCCCCCGGTCCCCACCTGCAGGCATAAGCTTCTCAAGTGGTGAAGCAGGGCTGCACGTCTCTCTCTCTCTCTCTCTCTCTTTTTTTTTTCATTTTTTGTATATTTATTTATTTTTCCCTTTTGTTGCCCTTGTGTTTTTTTACTGTTATTATAATTATTGTTGTTGTTACTGATGTTGTCGTTGTTGGAGAGGACAGAGAGAAATGGAGAGAGATGGGGAAGACAGAGAGGGGGAGAGAAAGACAGACACCTGCAGACCTGCTTCACCGCCTGTGAAGCGACTCCCCTGCAGGTGGGGAGCTGGGGGCTCGAACAGGGATCCTTACTCAGGTCCTTGTACTTTGCACCACCTGCACTTAACTCACTGCGCTACTGCCCAACTCCCCCCACCCCATTTTTTAATACCTCTTCCCTCTCAGTCTCTCTCTTGACCTATCAAATGAAATAAATACAGGTTTAAAAAAAAAAAACTCAAAAAGAAGGTGGGAATTGTATGACATTGTACCCCTCTTATCCCGCAGTCTTGTGGATCATTAAGTCAGTAATTAAAAGGGGAAAAAAAAATCAAAGGGCCAGATGGTGGTGCACCTGGTTAAGCACACACATTACAACGTGCAAGGACCCGGGTTTAAGCTCCTGGTCCCCACCTGCGGCGGTGGGGGGTGGAGGAGAAGCTCCCTGAGTGATCAAACAGTGTCTCTGTTTTTCTCTCTTATCTCCCCCTTCCTTTTCAATTTCTGTCTCCAATAAATAAATAAAGATAATTTTTAAAAAAGTAAATAAATAACAATAAAATCAAATAAAACGATGTATGTATTCAGAAAAGAGTGAACCAGAACATCCACCTGGCTTATGCCAATACCCGGGCCCAAATTCAGGACCCCACACCTACAGGTCCTAGGCTTCACCTCTGAGCCGCCACCTCCCCCTGCCAGCCCCCTAGGGTTGCCCTTGGGCTGAACGTACCTGGACATCGGTCCCTTCACACCCAGGTTATTGGGGGCCTCGTTGGCCACAGTGGACAGGGACAGGGTAGAATGTGAGTACACCTTGCTGAGCCGAGAGCCTACGGAAGTTGGGGGTGACATGGGTCAGGTAGGGGGACGCCCCCCTCAGAAGTCCTGGAAGGGTGGGGCTTCACCATTCCCAGCAGCAGAGAGACACAGACAGATGAAACACCTACAGCCCTCCTCCACCACACTTGGGACACTCCCTCCTGCGGGTGGGGGACTGGGGGCTTGAACCCGGGGCCTTACACACATACCTTTACTTCTTTTATTTATTTATTTATTTATTTATTTATTTATTTATTTATTTTTAATTATATGTATTTATTTATTTTCCCCTTTTGTTGCCCTTGTTGTTTTATTGTTGTAGTAGTTGTTGTTGTTGATGTCATTGTTGGATAGAACAGAGAGAAATGGAGAGAGGAGGGGAAGATAGAGGGGGAGAGAAAGACAGACACCTGCAGACCTGCTTCACCGCCTGTGAAGCGACTCCCCTGCAGGTGGGGAGCCGGGGGCTTGAACTGGGATCCTTCCGCTGGTCCTTGCGCTTGACGCCACGTGCGTTTAACCCACTGCGCTACCCCCTGACTCCCTGTTTTTGTTTTTATTTTTTTTAAATTATCTTTATTTATTTATTGGACAGAGACATCCAGAAATTGAGAGGGAAGGGGGAGACAGACAGACAGGGAGAAAGAGAGACACCTGCAGCCCTGTCTCACCACTCACAAAGCTTTTACCCTGCAGGTGGGACCTGAGGGCTCGAACCTGGGTTGTTGTGCGTTAGGACATGTGCCCTCAACCAACAGTGCCACCACCCAGCCCCCTTTTCTTTCTTTCATAGAGACAGAAATTGAGAGGGGAGGAGAAGACAGAGTGACAGAAGGGAGAGAGACAGACACCTGCAGCCCTGCTCCATCACTCATGCAGCTTCCCCCCTGCAAGTGGACACTAGGGGGCTTGAACCCAGGTTCCTGCACATTGTAACATGTGTTCTCCACTGGCTGTTCTATCACCTGGCCCTGGGTATTTTTAAGAGAGAGAGACAGAGAGAGAGAAAGGAGAGATATCTGCCCCATATAAACGGGGGGGGGGAATTTTTTTTTTTGGCCTCCTGGGTAACTGCTGGGGCTCGGTGCGTACACCACGAATCCACTGCTCCCGGAGGCTATTTTTTTTCCCTTTTGTTGCCCTTGTTTATTGTTGTTGTGGTTATTATTATTGTTATTGATGTTGTCATTGTTGGATAGGACAGAGAGAAATGGAGAGAGGAGGGGAAGACAGAGAGGGGGGGAGAAAGACAGACACCTGCAGACCTGCTTCACCGCCTGTGAAGCGACCTCCCTGCAGGTGGGGAGCCGGGGGCTCGAACCGGGATCTTTATGCCGGTCCTTTTGCTTGGCGCCACGTGTGTTTAACCCACTGCGCTACCGCCCGACTCCCATACTATGTGCTCTTAACCTGCTGTACTACCACCCGACTCCCCAGGAAATTTTTTTTTGCCCCTAGGGTTATTGCTGGGGCTTGGTGCCAGCACTACAAGTCCACTGCTCCTGACATCCAGTTTTTCCATTTTATTGGATAGGACAGAGAGAAATTTAAAGAGGAGGGGGAGATAGAGAGGAAGCGAGACAGAGAGATACCTGCAGACCTGCTTCACCGCTTGAGAAGCAACTCCCTCCTATAGGTGGGGAGCCGGGGGCTCAAACCCGGATCCTTGTGCTTTGTACTATGTGTGCTTAACCTGGTGCGCCATTTCCCGGCTCCCAACAGAGGAGAAATATCTTTGTAAGGAACCAGCATTGATCAACGGGAATGAACCCCACTGCCAACATCCCCTGCACCCTCAAACATGCCTGCAGGAGCCTCACACAACCCAGCCCAGAGGAAAACCCAGCCCACAGTACCTGGCACTCCCAATGCCACTGCAGCAGCCCCCAGATCCCCGGCCCACCCTGCCCACCTGGGGACCACCCCCTCACCCACCCAGGGGTCTCACCCAGCAGGCCTCGGGCGGGGCTCCTGGCCAGGGCGGAATCGTCACAGCAGCCGGAACGAGGTCGGGGACCCCTGCGGCCCCCCCGGCTGGGCCCCCCGGTGCCCACTGCCCGGGGCCGAAGCACCTTGTCAAGATCGTCCATCAATTTGAGCTGGGCCCTCCGTTCATACTCCAGCCGCGTGAAGTCCCCCCGCCGGGGTCCCACCTCTTCTTCGGCTGGGCCCCGGCCGGCAGGGGCCCCTGTGGGAGGAGCTTGGGGGGCCGCGGGGGCCGG
This sequence comes from Erinaceus europaeus, assembly GCF_950295315.1. Lineage (NCBI taxonomy): Eukaryota > Metazoa > Chordata > Mammalia > Eulipotyphla > Erinaceidae > Erinaceus > Erinaceus europaeus. The sequence continues at coordinate 3,676,533 of NC_080184.1, forward strand.
GGGTGTGGGGGCCACATCCTCCTGGGCCAACCTGCAGATGCAGGGTGAGAGGAAGCAGTCAGAGACAGAGTGCCCCTCCACCACTTTCCACCACCCCCCGGCAGGGGGGCTGCCCTGCAGATTGGGGTGTAGTGGGGGGACCCCAGCCTCACCGCACAGCCTCCTCTCTCCGCTGCTCCTTCTCAGCCTCCTGCCACTGCCTGCGTCTTCGAGCCTCCTCTGCCCGTCGCTGCTGCCTCTCCAAGAGGCTCGCCCGTTTCTGGGCCATCTCGTCCTCGGGCTTGTCTTCATCCTGGGGGGTGTGTGTGGGGGGATCAGGGTTAGAGGGGGACAGGGAGGCTGGCTGGCTATTCATCCATCCATCTTTCCACCCATCCATCCATCCACCCACCCAGCCACTTATCCATCCATCCATCCATCCACCCATCCCTCCATCCACTTATCCATCCATCCATCCATCCACTTATCTATTCATCCATCCATCTATCCACTTATTCATCCATCCATCCACTCATCCATCCATCCATCCATCCACTTATCCATCTATCCATCCATCCAATATCCATCCATCCATCCATCTATCCACTTATTCATCTATCCATCCACTCATCCATCCATCCATCCACTTATCCATCCATCCATCCACTTATCTACCCATCCATCCATCCACTCATCCATCCATCCATCCATCCATCCATTTATCCATCCATCCATCCACTTATCTATCTATCCATCCATCCATCCACTCATCCATCCACTTATCTATCCATCCATCCATCCACTCATCCATCCATCCATCCACCCATCCACTTATCCATGCATCCATCCATCCACTTATCTATCCATCCATCCATCCACTCATCCATCCATCCATCCATCCATCCATCCACTCATCCATCCATCCATCCATTCACTTATCCATCCACTTATCTATCCATTCATCCACTCATCCATCCATCCATACATCCATCCATCCACCCATCTACTTATCTATCCATCCATCCATCCACTTTTCTATCCATCCATCCATCCATCCATCCATTCACTTATCCATCCATCCATCCATCCACTCATCCACCCATCCACTTATCTATCCATGCATCCATCCATCCACTTATCTATCCATCCATCCATCCACTCATCCATCCATCCATCCACTCATCCATCCATCCATCCATCCATCCATCCACTCATCCATCCACTTATCTATCCATTCATCCACTCATCCATCCATCCATACATCCATCCATCCACCCATCTACTTATCTATCCATCCATCCATCCACTTTTCTATCCATCCATCCATCCATCCATCCATCCATCCATTCACTTATCCATCCATCCATCCATCCATCCACTCATCCATCCATCCACTTATCTATCCATGCATCCATCCATCCACTTATCTATCCATCCATCCATCCACTCATCCATCCATCCATCCATTCACTTATCCATCCATCCATCCATTCACTTATCCATCCATCCATCCATCCACTCATCCATCCATCCATCCACTCATCCATCCATCCATTCACTCATCCATCCATCCATCCATCCACTCATCCATCCATCCATCCATTCACTTATCCACCCATCCATCCATCCATCTTTCCCTCTGTCCACACATCCAGCCAGCCAGCCACTTATCCATCCATCCATCCACCCATCCATCTTTCCATCCATCTACCCAGCCATCCAGTCACTCATCCATCCAACCATCCCTCCATCCACTTATCCATCCATCCCTCCACTTATCCATCCATCCACCTAGCCAGCCATCCATCCATTTGTCTATCCACACACCCATCCATCTACCCACTCATCCATCCATCTACCCAGTCATCCATCCATCTACCCAGTTATCCATCCATCTACCCAGTCATCCATCCATTTACCTACCCACCACCTTCTGTCCATCTACTCCCACTCCCTGAAAACCCTTATCATTCATTCATTCATTCATCCATTCACACATCCACCTATCCATCCATCCACCTACCTGTCCATCCATCCATCCATCATCTTCTGTTCATCTAACCACTCGACTGGTCCACCTTCTCTCATCCATCCATCCATCCATCCATCCATCCATCATCTTTAGATATATACTCATCCACCATTTTCAGAAAAGAGACAGAGAGACCCCTGCAGCCCTGCTCCACCACTCGTGAAGCTTTCCGCCTGCAGGTGGGAACCAGGGGCTTGAACCTGGGTCCTTGTGCGCTGTAACATGTGCGCTCAGCCAAGTGCGCCACCACCACCTGGCCCCAGTGTGACCTGATGGAGCAACACCTTGTACCACACGTGAGGACCCAGGCTTGAGCCCCAGCACCACATGGGAAGACCTACAAGGCACCAAGAGAGGCCCCTCCATGAATGGTGGAGCAGTGCTGTGCTGTCTCTCCTGCTCTCCGTGGGCTGAGGGCGGGTGGAAGCATGAGGAGGAAGACGGCGCAGAAGACCTCAGCCCTGTGTATCCAGCACTCAGCCCACCTCTGTGTCCATCCGTCCACCCTGGCCACTATGAATCCATTGTGCCTGGTGGCCATTATTATTATTATTATTATTATTAATTTACATTCTATTGGTCAGGACAGAGAGAAATTGAGAGAGGAGAGGGAGACAGGAAGATGGACACCTGCAGACTTGCTTCATCACTTGTGAAGAGACCCCTCTGTAGGTGGGGAGCCGGGGCTCGAACCCGGGTCCTTGCACATTGTACTATGTGTTCTTAACTGCATGAGCCTCCACCCACCACCCACCCCACTCGGTCATTTCAGACGCACCACCTCATCTCTCTGTTCCTGCCCACCCAGCCATCCAGCCACTTGTCTGCCACTGTCCATCTAGCTACTCTTTCTCCCCACCTTCTAAGCCTCATCACCCATCCACCCACCAACCCATCCATCAGTCTATCTTTCCACCCACTCACCCACCTTCTATCAAACCACTCTACCTGTCCACATCCTTTAACACTCATCCATCCATCCATCTTTTCCTTCCATCATCCATCCATCTTTCCACCCATCATCCATCCATTACCCATCCATCCTCCCATCTTTCCACCCATTATCCATCCATCCATCATGTCCATCTTTCCACCCATCATTCGCCTATCCACCCATCTTTCCATCCATCATCCATCTTTCCACCCATCATTCATCTATCCATCCATCCTCCCATCTTTCCATCCATTATCCATCCATCTATTATCCATCCATCCATCCATCCATCCATTATTCATCCATCATCCATCCATCTTTCCATCCATCATCCATCCATATTTCCACCCATCATTATCCATCCATCCATCCATTATCCATCCTCCCATCTTTCCATCCATCCTTCCATCCATCTATCCATCCATCCACCCATTACCCATAATCCATCCATCATCTATCCACCCATCTTTCCTTCCATCATCCATCCATCTTTCCCCCATCATTCATCTATCCATCCATCCTTCCATCCATCCACCCATTATCCACCCACTCATTACCCATCATTATCCATCCATCCATCACCCATCACCCATCGTTCCTTCCATCATCCATCACCCATCTTTCCATCCATCATCTATCACCCATCTTTCCATCCATCATCCATCCATCTTTCCACCCATCATTCATCTATTCATCCATCTTTCCATCCATTATCCATCCATCCATCCTCCCATCTTTCCACCCATTATCCTTCCATCCATCCATCCATTTTTCCTTCCATCACCCATCCATCTTTCCACCCATCATTCATCTATCCATCCATATTTCCATCCATCCATCCATCCATCCATCCATCCATCCATCCTCTATCCATCCTTCCATCATCTATCCATTTTTCCATTCATCCATCATCTTTCCATGCATCAATTCATCTTTCCATCCATCAATTCATCTTTCCATCCATCCATCCACCCACCCATTCACTTTCCTACTCACCTACCCACTCACTTATTCATCCATCCATCTACTTACCCACCTTCTATCAAACTATTCTACCTGTCCACATCCTTTTATCACTTATACATCTACTCATCCATCCATCCATCCATCCACTCACCCATCCATCCATCCACTCACCCATCCATCCAGCTACCCATCCATCCATCCATCCATCCATCCACCTTCTGTCCACCTTTGTCATTCACCCATCCACCCATGTGCCAACTCCAGTTACTGTCCCCCCACCCCGTCTCCCCACTTCCTGCCCCTCCACCCACCCACTCAGAAGACACCCACCTTATAGAAGAACCCCAGCCCAGCCCGGGGCTCTCCCTCGGAAGATGCCTCCTCCTCCAGGGAGTCCTCGGCCCCAGGTGGGCTCCCATCAGCCTCATCTTCAGCGGGGGGCTCCTCCAGGCTGCCCAAAGGGATCTCGATGAGGCCGGGCCGGCTGGGGGGTTCTTCGGGCGGGGTGCCCTGGGTCAGGAGGATGGACGAACGGGTCTGCACGGGCACCTGGCTGGGGGAGAACTTGCGCAGGTGGGGGAGGCTGTCCACGTCGTGGGGGGGCGTGAGCACGCGGGTCAGGGGGGCCAGGCGCAACTCGGCCGGCCGTGTGTGTTTGGGGCTCCGGGGTGCGGGGCTCGGCCCGGGGCTGCGGCGGGAGGCCGGGGCTCGTCGGGCGGGGCTGGGGGATGCGGCCTTGGGGGCGCTGGGGGGCCCCGGGATGACCCAGGTGGCCGAAGCCGGGGCAGGCCCAGGGGGATCCGGGGGGGCCAGGAGGCGTTGCTGCTGGTCTGTGAGCCTCTGCATGTCCCTCTGCAGTGAATTCAGTGCCGCACTCAGTTTGCTGACCGCCTTGTTATAGTCCCCCAGCCCCTCGGGGGGTGGTGGACCCACGTCGGCAGAGAACGTGACCACCTTGGGGCGCGGGGAGGGCTCCCCCTGGCCCTCGCCGGCCGCCCGCTCCCCGCCGGGCACCGGGCTGGGCTCGGCCTCTGCTTCCGGCTCTGCCTCAGTTTCCCCGCTGGCCTCCCTGGGCTGCACCTGCAGGAAGGCACTTTTGCCCAGGCGTTGACGGTGTTTGGCGAAGATGGCCTCGATCCGGCGCTTCTGGGCCTCGATGGCCCGCCTTTTCTCCTCCAGCCGGGCGCCCAGCTCACTCATCTCCGAGCTCAAGGCCTCGGGGGGGAGTCCCCCTGTCGCTGCCACTGCTGCCGGGGACCCAGGATCTGTCTCCGGCTTCACCAGCTGTTTCTTGCGCTCGGCAAAGCTGGTCATCTTCACTTCTGACGGCTGGGCCTTCGGGGAGGAGCTGCCCTCCGACGGCTGGGCCTGCCCTGCAGGTGGGCCGGGGGGCTCGGGCTTCAGGGGGGGCTCCGGGTGAGACAGGTAGACCGGGGCCTTGTTGGGGCCCTCTGGGGAGTGGAGGTAGAAGCTGCCGTCGGCCGCGCCGTCCGGGAGCAGGCGGGGCTCGGCGCTGTGGATGATTTGCAGGGCCTCCTCGATGGTGGGCAGCTCCCCGGGCTCGGCGGTGGGTGGCGGGGGTCCAGGGGACGCAGCAGCAGCAGCGGCGGCAGGGCGTGGGGGGCCCAGGCTATCAGAGCTGACGGAGCGCAGGAGGACCGGGTCTCCCATCACCACGTCCACATCGCTGTCCAGGCCAAAGGGGGTGCTGAACGACGCGGCCTGGGAGAGGGGGCGGCTGCAAGGCGGGGGGGGGGGGGGGGGGGGGAAGGGAGGGAGGGGGCAGGGAGGGAGGGGTCAGCCCCCATCTGCCTGGGCCCCGCCCCATGGGATCTGGCTAGGCCCCGCCCCTTGTACCTGCCTGGGCTATCTCCCCTTCAAAGCAGTCTGGGCCCCATCCCGGGACCTGTCAAGTCTCCATCCCCTGAACCTGTCTATCCACCAGCCTCGCTCCTTGGACCAGCCTGGGTCCCACCCGGCCCCTTAGGGCCTGACTAGGCCACGCCCCCGGAATCTGGGCCACGCCCCCTGAAGCTTCTAGCCCTATGTCCCACCCCTGTGACCTGTTTAGGCCACGCCCCTCAATCTTCTTGTCCTTGGCCCCGCCTCCTGGAATCTGTTTAGGCTCCGCCCCTGGAACCAGGACCCCCATCCCTGGAATCTGGGCCCCACCCCTGAACAGTCTAGCCCTTAGCCCCACCCCAGGGACTTAAGGGCGTGCACCCTGGGACCTGTCTAGGCCCCGTCCCCTGAACCTGTCTAGCCCCACCCCCTCCCTTCCACCCTACCCTTAGGACCTGTCTGGGCCCCAACCTCTAGAATCAACCTGAACCCCACCCCCTCAGACCTGTCTAGGCCACACACCATAAACTTGTCCAGACCCCCTTCCCCTGGGACCTTCTGGGCCCCACCCCTGAAATATGCCTGGGCCCCACCCCTGCCCCACCCCTAAACCAAGCCTGGCGCTTACCTGAGCTGGCGGTTCCAGGCCTTCCCCAGGGCCTCCATATGGGACATGGACGGGGAGGACTTCATGGAGCCTGGGGACAGGGAGGGTACTGGTCACTGGCCCGGGGACACTGGGACCCAGGGGTCAGGCTGAGGTGTCGCTAGGGGAGTCACTAGTGGTTGTATTATTATTTTTGTCTGCTTTTGCTTTTTTTTTTTTTTTTTTTGTAGCTAAGACAGAAACTGAAATGGGAAGGAGGAAAGACGCAGAGAGACACCTGCAACCCTGCTTCACTGTTCAGGAAGCTCCCACCCCCCGCAGGTGGGGACCTGGGGCTCGAACCCAGTCCTTGCACATGGCAATCTGTGCATTCAACCGCTTAAGTCACTGACTGCATCGTCCTGGGTCTTTATTTTTTTATGCATTTTTAAAATTCTTATTATCTTTATCTATTGGATAGGGACAAGCAGAAATCGAGAGGGTTGGGGAGACAGAGAGACAGAGACACCTGCAGTCCTGTTTCACCATTCCCAGAACTTTCCTCTTGGAGGTGGAGACCAGGGTCTTGAACCTGGGTCCTTGTGTGTTGTAATGTGTGTGATCAACCAGTTGCACCACCACCCAACTCCCCAAGGCACAGGGTCTTTATTTTTTAATATTTAATATCTATTTATTTTCCTTTTAGTTGCCCTTGTTTTATTGTTGTAGTTATTATTGTTATTGATGTCATCGTTGTTGGATAGGACACAGAGAAATGGAGAGAGGAGGGGAACACAGAGAGGGGGAGAGAAAGACACCTGCAGACCTGCTTCACCGCCTGTGAAGCGACTCCCCTGCAGGTGGGGAGCTGGGAACCTTACGCCGGTCCTTGCACCTTGCGCCACCTGCGCTTAACCCACTGCACTACTGCCCGACTCCCCCATTTGTTTCTTTTCCTCAAGATTGTTGTGGTGATTCCTGGTGTTTTCCGGTTCCAGATAAATGATGGTAGTTTTTGTTCTATTCTCTTAACGAAACTTGATGGGACTTTGATGGTATCGCATTGAATTTGTATATGGGTCTGGGGAGAATATTCATTTGGATGATATTAATTCTTCCAATCCATGAGCATGGGATATTTTTCCATTTCTTGGTATCATTTTCTATTTCTTTGAACAGGGACTCATAGTTTTCATTATACAAGTCTTACACTTCTTTGGTCAGGTTTATTCCTAGGTATCTTATTTATTTTGCTGCAATAATGAATGGGAGTGATTTCAGGATGTCTTCTTCAGATTTAGTGTTTGCATAGAGAAATGCCAGATTCTTGTACATTGATTTTGTAGCCTTGCTATATTGCCTAATAACTTCCAGTAGCTTTCTGCAGGATTCTTTAGGTCTTTCTATGTCTACTATCATATCATCTGCAGATAGTGAGAGCTTGACTTCTTCCCTGCTACAACCTAAGAGACAGTGTTGGGGACTGAACCTGCAGCCACTGGGGCCTCCGGTGTGCAAGTCCTGTATTCCACCAGACTGAGATCTCTCCCTGGTTGGGTTGGGGAATATCTGGGGGGTCTTGATGAGCCATGGAGGAGGACATGGGGAGTCACTAGAAGAATAAGTGTCCCCCAGAATCTGTATTTATTTATTTGTATTTATTTATCGCGTCATCATCTAAGTTCATTCCCCGCGTCTACGCTCCACTGGACCTGCCAATATACGCGGATATCTTCTCCCACCCTGTCCAACGCTTGACGTCTCATCACCCAATCTGGTCCCCTACGCCTACACTGAACTTCTCTGTTCCAGACTCTTGGAAACAGAGTTGGCAGTCAGCTGAGAACAAACACCTCATCACAGACCCCTGTAAGCGTCAACCCGGCTTTGACCTAGCACGTTATGATTGGGCCCTCCTCAATCGCTATCGAACAGGCCATGGCCAGTGCGCCGCTATGTTCCATCGCTGGCGAGCCAGAGACGACCTGAACTGCCCCTGCGGCTCCAGACAGACTATGACCCACATAGTCAACGACTGTCACCTCTCCAGATTCAAAGGAGGTCTCGAAACTTTACATCAGGCTCAACCTGACGCTGTTGACTGGCTACGGAAGAAGGGCAAACGCTAGAAGAAGAAGAATTTATTGCCTCCAGGGTTACTACCAGGGCTTGGTGCCTGCACCATGAATCCGTTCCAGGAGGATATTTTATCTTCTTTTGTTGCCCTGTTGTTTATCATTGTTGTGGTTATTAATATTGCTACTGATGTTGTTGTTGGATAGGACAGAGAGAAGTGGAAAGAGGAGGGGAAGACAGAGAGGGGGAGAGAAAGACAGACACCTGTAGACCTGCTTCATCGCTTGTGAAGTGACTCCCCTGCAGGTGGGGAACTGGGGGCTCGAACCGGGATCCTTAAGCCGGTCCTTAAGCTTCACAGCCTTCCGATGTGCTACCGCCCGACCCCCTACTTCTTTCTTTTTTTTAAATTTTTATTTATTTATTTATTCCCTTTTGCTGCCCTTGTTGCCTTATTGTTGTAATTATTATTATTGTCGTCATTGTTGGACAGGACAGAGAGAAATGGAGAGAGGAGGGGAAGACAGAGGGGGAGAGAAAGACAGACACCTGCAGACCTGCTTTACTGCCTTTGAAGCGACTCCCCTGCAGGTGGGGAGCCAGGGCTCGAACTGGGATCCTTACTCCCGTCCTTGCGCTTTGCGCCATGTGCGCTTAAGCCGCTGTGCTACTGCCCAACTCCCTTATTTATTTTTAAAACCAGAGCACTGTTTAGATCTGGCTGATGGTGGTGCAAGGGATTGAACCTGGGATTTTGGAGCCCCAGGCATGAGTGTCTCTTTGCAGAACTGTTATGTTAGCTATCCTGGTATACCCCCAGGGAGGCAATCATAAGGGGACAGGTGTGGGATGGAGGGGATCTCCCTCTACTGATGAACCAGCCCTGCCCTCTCACCTGTGGACCCACGGAGTGGGGACTGGGGACCTCCAGACGACAAGAGTGGGTGGCGGAAGTTGAAAACAGGAGAACTATCAGAGACAGACAGAAAAGGAACATCAACCATCCCCCCCTCCCACATTGCAGCACCCCAACAAGAAGTAAGGGAGTCCCTCAAGGTGCTGCCTACCTGCTGCCGCTGTTCTGGGGCGTGGCGGTCTCCGCAGCCCGGGGGGAGGCAGCTGGGGCAAAGAGCAGAGCATCAGACGAGCCCCAGGTGGGGGGAGGACCCCCCAGATCAACCCCCACTCCAGGGCCCTCCGGGGCCCAGCCTCACCATGTCCGTCGGGTAAGTCCTTGGCTTGAACGAAGTCTGGTTTCAGGACCTCGAAACACATAAACATTTCCGCCAAGAGCACCACAAGGTTGATCTAGAGATGGAAAGAAGCCTCAGCTGTGGGGGTCCCCCCCACCCTCAGACGTATGCCCCCTTGCCTATCCCTGGGGTCCCCCCCAGCCCTCCAGGGGAGGTTTACCTTGAGAGGTGGAGGCACATAGAGCAAATCTTCCAGAGCCAGCGGACAGCCACGGGGAAGGCGCGAAGCACAGAAGTCCTGCACCAGCTGAAGGTTATACAAGCTGTCCGCCACGGACATAGGGTCCTTGAGGCAAACCTCTGTGGGGACACAAAGTCTGGGTCCCCAGCATTGAGGACGGGATGGGGGTGGGGGAATCCCGAGGCAGAGAGGAGAGAAGCAGCACACAGGCCAGTCCAGCCCAGCAGATGGCACACATGGACCTTGCCACCTTTGGCAGAGACACACCCCTTCCACCATAACGCTCAAATGGGCTTTTGCAGGTGTGAAATCCCGAGTTGGAGCACCCCTGCACCCCACCCCCAGCATTGCTTTGTGTTGCTGTGTGTGTGTGTGTGTGTGTGTGTGTGTGTGTCTGTCTTTCTCTTTCTTTCATTAAAATAAATACTTTTTAGAGGGATGTAGAGGTCAAACAGGCTCCTAAGCTAATTATGGGCCCCCGATCACATCAAATTGATGGGGTTTACAGTAATAGTTATACCCCTTTCCCATATTAGGGAGCTACTCTCCTCTGATCCAGCTTTCTGGTCCTTTTCCCAGCCATGACATCATCTCCCCAGACAATAATTAGGATTCACCTGCATATCAGATTTCAGGCTCAGGCAAACAAACAAACAAACAACAAACACTAGTACAGCTACAGGTCCTTTGAAATATAACTAAAATATGCCTACTAACTAGCTACAAAATGGAGGACACCCCCCCAACACTTCACCAGCACTATTCCAGCCTTTAGGTCCATGATTGTTCAACAATTTGTTTGGCTTTGTATGTTAATTCTCTTTTCAGCCACCAGGTTCCAGATGCTAGCAGGATGCTGACCAGACTTCCCTGGACAGACAACCTCACCAATGTGCCTTGGAGCTCCGCTTCCCCAGAGCCCTTCCCCACTAGGGAAAGAGAGAGGCAGGCTGGGAGTATGGATCCACCTGTCAATGCCCATGTTCAGCGAGGAAGCAATTACAGAAGCCAGACCTTCCACCTTCTGCATCCCACAATGATCTTGGGTCCATACTCCCAGAGGGATAAAGAATAAGAAAGCTATCAGGGGACGGGGTTGGTATACGGAAATTGTCTGAAGTTGTGCCCCTCTTATCCTCTGGTTTTGTCAATGTTTCCTTTTCATAAATAAAAAATTAATAAAATAAAATAAATATATATTTTTTAAAGTTTCAGGTTAAGGGGGTCGGGCAGTAGCGCAGTGGGTTAAGCGCACGTGGCACAAAGTGCAAGGACCGGTATAAGGATCCCAGTTCGAGCCCCTGGCTTCCCACCTGCAAGGGAGTCGTTTCACAGGCGGTGAAGCGCCCCCTCTGTCTTCCCCTCCTTTCTCCATTTCTCCCTGTCCTATCCTACAACAATGACATCAATAACAATGATAATAATAACTACAACAATGATAAAACAACCAGGGTAACAAAAGGGAAAAAAATGGCCTCCAGGAGCAGTGGATTTGTGGTGCAGGCACAGAGCCCCACAATAACCCTGGAGGCAAGAACAACAACAAAAAAATAAGTTCTAGGTTGAATCTCTAACACCACCATCAGCCAGAGTTGAGCAGTTCTCTGGGGGAAAAAACAGAGAGACAGAGAAAGAGAGAGAGACAGATGAAGAGAGAGGGAGAGAGGGAGGGGGGAGAATGGAGGAAAGAAAGGAAGGGAGGGAGGGAAGGGAAGGGAAAGGAAGAAAAGAAAAAAACTTTGCTGTCCAGGAAGGGGCGCGGTGGATAAAGCATTGTACCCTCAAGCATGAGGTCCTGACTTCTGGGCCCGGCATTGCTTGTGCCAGAGTGATGTTCTGGTTTATTCCATCTCTATCTATCTCTGTCTCTCTCTTTTGAAAATAAAGACATATCTTTGAAAAATATAGTATGACATACAGCATAGAGACTCTCCTGTCTGGGGCTCTGAAGTCCCAGGTTCAATCCCCAGCACCACCATCAGCGAGAGCGGAGCAGGGCTCTGGTCTCTCTCACAGTATCTCTCACGAAAATAAAAGTGATAAATGACATAGTGGGTGTTTTATTGTTAAATGGAAAACTGGGGAATGTTATGCATGTACAAACTATTGTATTTACTGTTGAATGTAAAACATTAATTCCCCAATAAAGAAATAAATTAAAATAAAATAAAATAAAAATGAATAGGGGGCCGGGCAGTGGTTCCACCAGGTTAAGCACAATAGTACCATTCCCAAGGATCCCAGTTCAAACCCCTGGTTCAAATCACCTGGGGGGGGTCGCCTCACATGTGGTTGAAGCAGGTCTGCAGGTGTCTCTCTATCCCTCTCCCTCTCTATCTCTTCCTCCCTTCTCTATTTCTCTCTGCTCTCCAATAAAAAACGAAAAAATAAAAGTCAATACTGTATATATTTAAATAGACAGTGGTCCGGGAGGTGGTGCAGATCACTGCTTTGGACTCTCAAGCATGAAGTCCCGAGTTCGATCCCCGGCAGCACATGTGCCAGTGATGTCTGGTTCTTTCTCTCTCTCCTATCTGTCTCATAAATAAATAAAATCTTTTTTAAAAAAAAATAGGGCGGAAGGGGAGTCGGGCTGTAGCGCAGCGGGTTAAGCGCAGGTGGCGCAAAGCACAAGGACCGGCATAAGGATCCCGGTTCGAACCCCGGCTCCCCACCTGCAGGGGAGTCGCTTCACAGGCGGTGAAGCAGGTCTGCAGGTGTCTGTCTTTCTCTCCTCCTCTCTGTCTTCCCCTCCTCTCTCCATTTCTCTCTGTCCTATCCAACAACGACAACAACAATAACAACTACAACAATAAAAAAAACAACAAGGGCAACAAAAGGGAATAAATAAAATAAAATAAATATTTAAAAAAAATAGGGCGGAGGGTAGATAGCATGCATAATGGTTATGTAAACGGACTCTCATGCCTGAGGCTCCAAAGTCCCAGGTTCAATCCCCCCCGCACCACCATAAGCCAGAGCCGAACAGTGCTCTGGTTAAAAAAATTAAAAAAAAAAAAAAAAAAGACAAAGATCAGAGTTCAACTCAGCCCGGGCTTGAATCTGGGACGTCGGGCACACAAGGTCTGTGCTCTGTCACTCAACGAGCTCTCTGGCTCTTGTATGATTCTTGCTCAGAGGGAACAGAGAAGCTCCCGGAAGCAGAGGGGTCTAGACAGTTGTGCAAAGTCACACAGCTACTCAGGACAAGAGAGAAGTTTGCAGAGCCCGGACTGCCCACAGGCACTGGTTCTTCGGGTGCCCAGGCCGGGATGCCTGCCTGCTCACTCGCAGGCCCCACCCACTCAGCCTCAAGACCACGCCCACAACCACGTGGCCCCGCCCCCTCCCTCAATGGCCCGCCCCCACTCCATCACCCGGCCCCACCCACCCACCACAGTCCCTTTCAATCACCCCGCCCATCCACTCACATGGCCTCACCCACTCACATTCAGCTCACACGTAGGTGGTCCCGCCCCCTCGTCCAGCCCCGCCCACCACCCAAAAGGCCCCCGCCCACTCACTCAGCCCCTCCCACTCACTGGGCCTTCTCTCCACTCCCACGGCCGGCCCCACCCATTCACTCGACCCCGCCCACACTGCAGTCACGCCCATTGGCTCGCTCGGACCCGCCCACTACCCCACAGCCACGCCCATTCACACTCCATGGCCCCGCCCACTCGCCAACTCACCGTCCCGAAGCTCCCACCACCCAGAAAAGCCCCGCCCACGGCTCACCCTCCAGGCGCAGCAGCTGGGGACAGTAGCAGTGAATGGTGGCAGCCAGCGCGGCCCCACTCGCCAGGTCCTGGAGGCTCGTCACAGCCGGGAAGCAGGGGGCACGTCGGGCTACAGCGCGGTCTTTGCGGTACCGGATCTGCGGGTGTGAGCCACACCAGGGTCAGAGGTCGGCCTGCCCACCCCCGCCGAAGTCAAGAGGTCATGCAGGCTGGGCAGGAAGGCCTGGGGTGGCTTTTTTTTTTTTTTTTTTTTGCACAAGAGGGGGCATGAAGCCGGGAGTCCTGGAGCTAGAATGGGGGAGGCAGGGAGGCCAGCCTGGAGCAGCGGAAGTGGGGAGGGCAGCAGCTAGGGGCAGAGGGGGGTGCCTACAAGCAGCCAGGCCAGCAGCGGGGGGTCCCCGGGTGGGGACCCCAGGACGGGGAGGGGATACATTACCATTGGGGGTTTGCTCCCCGACTCCTTCAAACAGAAGGCAATTGCGTGCTGGGAGAGGTGAGAGGAGCAGCTGTCAGCCCCCCCCTGAATGTGCTCTGGCCAGCTTTGGGGACCCCAGCTCCTCCCAGCCCGCAGGGACCCCACAGAGCAGCCTCTCATGCAAGGAACTCCCTTGCCCAATAAAATCAGGCGGGGGGGGGGGGGTCATGCAGAGAAAGCAAGGAGGCAAGAGTAGGCAAGACCCCCGGCCCCCCAACTCAGGCCCCAGGGTAGGAGGAGAGACCCCAGGAATAAGCAAAGGCAGAATCCCCCAACTTGGAAGGAAGGGCTCCCCACTGCCCCCAAAGTTGGGGGACCATCAGCAGCTGGAATCTCAGAAAAATTCTTCACCCTCTCTTTGGGGGTCTGAGGATCTCTGGTGGCTGGAGAAGGGGCTTCTCCTTGTGTGCTGCCCAATGGGGTCCAGTCTCCCCAACTCCCCTCTTGCTGAACATACACACACCGCCATCCCCACTTTAAATAACTGTGCCTTTGCTCACAGCTGGGGAGGAACAGGAGAGAGATAGCAGACCTGCAGGCAAAAGGGACCCACAGACAGACAAAGCGACAAGCAGGGGGGAGGAGGTGCAGGCAGCAGTGGGAGGGGGGCAGAGACAGCCCCACTTACAGGAACCAGCTTCCAGTACCAGCGTGTGGGGCACTGAGGCCAGAGAGGCAGAGGCAGGAGCAGCGGGAGGCGGGCACAGGGGAGAGGACAGACAGACAGAGAGAAAGAGAGGGAGAGTCACTGCAGCCCCCCCCCCCAGCAGAAACGCTGGCCAGGAGGCACGGGCCCGTCCATGCGGCCCTCCCCTTGTCCATCCGTCCCTCTGTTTGTCCACCACCCCAGCCTCACCGAGGGCTGCGCGGGGGCCACCCCGTCTGCAGGGGCCGCAGGAGAGGCTCGCTGGGTGGCTTCCTGCTCCGTCTTTTCCTGCAGCCGTCGGATGGTCTGGCGGGGATTCCAGGCAGAGATCAGTCCCTCTGGGGTTCCCCCACCCCAGTCCCACTGCCCCCCAGCCCCCAACACCTACCGTGTCCACCCAGAAAAGGAGCTTGTGTTCCAGGCTGGCCAGAGCTAGGGGACCAGGCAGGGTCTTGGTCCACTCAAAGGCGAAGGCCACCATGAGGGCATCGATAACAGCCAGGTGGGCGCCCTGGGGTGGGGGACAAGGGCTGGAGGGTGAGCTCAAGAGGGCGGGGCCAAGACCAGTGGGCGGGGCAACATAGAAGCCCAGCCTCTTGTGGGCAACCAATGAGGAAGAATCTGGAGGGGGCTGGAGATGCGGGGCCAAGTCTTGTGGGAGGGGGTCATGGGCGGGCCCTGTAATCTCCCTGTATTAGTGACCAATGAGGGAGAAGCTAAAGGGGGCGGAGCCTGATGGAGGGGGTCTGGGGGGCATGGAAAGTGGAGAGGGGGGACTAGCTTGTGTAAGTGACCAATGAAGAAGATGGAAAGTCCTGGAGGGGTGGGGCTAGGGGATGAGGTCATGCGTGGGTGAGGCAGAAGGGGCCCAGCTCTGTGAAATGACCAATGAGGAAAAAAGCCAGAGGGGGCGGATCCAGAAGGGAGTGGCCTTAGAGAGTGGGCGGGCATAGGGGACTGACGTCCTGGTGAGTGACCAATACAGAAGACGGTAGAGGGGGAGGGCCCTGAAGGGGCGGGGCCATGGATAGTGGGCAGGGCCAAGGACTAGCATGAATGACCAATGAGGAAGAAGCTGGAGGGAAGGAGCCTGAATGGGCGGGGCCCTGGGTAGTGGCCGGGTGCAATTCGGAACTAGCCTTTGAGTGACCATAAAGGGGAGGGGGGGGGACCCTGGAGGGGCAGAGCATGGGAGTTCTGTCTCTGATGATAGCCAATGAAGATACGGGAAGACCTCGAGGGGCGGGGCCATGCGTGGGTAGTGGGCGGGGCAATGTGGGTCCCTCTGAATGACCAATGAGGAAGAAGTCTGCTGGAGAGGAAGGAGTCTACTGGATGAGGCCAGTGCTAATGGGCAGGGCATAGGAGTCCATCCACCACAAGCGACCAATGAGGAGGAAGCTAGAGACCTGAGGGGTGGAGTCAGTGCCAGTGGGTGCGGTCTGTAAGTGACCAATGAGAAAGCAGCTGGAGTGGGAGGAGCCTGAATGGGCGGGGCCGTAGCCAGAGGGCGGGCCTCAGGCAAAGTGAAATAGGAAGGTGTGACTGAGCTGAGCTGTAAAGCCACCAGTTTGGGACAGAGGTAGACAGCATGATGGTTCTGCAAAGCAACTCTCCTGCTTCAGGCCCCAAAGTCCCAGGTTCAATCCCAGGCACCATCATAAGCTCAGAGCTGAGCAAGGGCTCTGGTTACAAAGAAAATGAAGTAAAAAAAAAAAATTAAGTCACCAATTTGACCTGGAGAGTAGTCTCTGGGGGGGGGCAGAGCCAGGCCTGACAGGTGGAGTCTCCCGAGGTAGCCTGGTGGGCGGGGCCTCATGAGGAGGGGCTAGGCCTCTGGGGTGGGACCAGAGCTTATGGGCGGAGCATCTGAGGAGGAGCCTGGACTATGGGAGAGGCTAGGTGTGGTGGGTGGGACCTCAAGAGGGGCCAGGCACGGTGGGAGGAGCCTCAAGGGGAGGGGCATGTCCGCATGGTGGGTGGTGGGGCCTCGTGGGAGGGGATTGGCCCAGTGAGAGGATTGACAAGAACAGGAGCAAAGTCTGGTGGGCTTGGCCTCTGGTAGGTGGGGGGGGCCCATCATTGATGGGTGGAGCCACAAGGGGGAGGGTCACATCTGGTGGGAGGGGCGTAGGAAGGAGACTGGTGGGCGTGGCCTCAAGACGAGGGGCTGGAACCGATGGGCGGGGCACAAAGAGGGGCGGGGCCAGCTCTGGTGGGTGGAGCCACAGATGAAGGAGTCAAGCCTGGTGGGAGGGGTGGAGGGGTGGGGCCAGGGATGGGTGATGGGGAGGAGCCTGGTGGGCGTGTCCTCAAGGCAAGCAGCTGAGGGATGGGGCGCAAGGGGAGGGGCCAGTTGATAGGCGGAGCCACG
Source organism: Erinaceus europaeus (assembly GCF_950295315.1). Classification (NCBI taxonomy): domain Eukaryota; kingdom Metazoa; phylum Chordata; class Mammalia; order Eulipotyphla; family Erinaceidae; genus Erinaceus; species Erinaceus europaeus. The sequence goes on from NC_080184.1 coordinate 3,693,617, forward strand.
AGATGGGAGGAGTCAAGTCTAGCCCCTTAGATGATGGGGAGGAGAGTGGTGGGCGTGGCCTCAAGGCAAGGGGCTGGCACAGGTGGGCCGGGCGCAAAGGGCAAGGGCCAGCTCTGATAGGCGGAGCCATGCAGGGGAGGGGCCAAGTCAAGTGGGCGGGGCTACGGGGCGGGGCCAAACCTACCATGAGGATGGGCTGGTGCCTCAGGTCAGCCTCCTGCACCGGGCGCTCAGGCAGCGCGGGCACCGTGCCCCTCCGTGCCAGCAGGGCCAGCAGCGCCGAGGGGCTGGGCGGCGTCTCGAGCTGGGGCAGCGCCTGGCGCCAAGCCCGGCAGTAGAGCTCGGCTGACAGCAGCAGCCGGGTGACCGGGGGCTTCACGTGCTCCTGGGCATACTGGTCGGTGTAGAAGGGCTCCCACAGCTCGGAGGGCACGTGCTCTGCGGGGGCGAGGGCAGGGGAGGGGGCCTGTCAGGGCCACCGGGCAAGTCCCCGCAAGCACGGGGGAGGAGCCTGTCTGCACAGATTGCAAAGGCTAATAACCTCCCCTACACACACACACACACACACACACACACACACACACACACACACACACACACACACACACACACACACACACACACCAGAAAAAGGCCTGGGCCCAGGGAAGGTTATAACCATGACAATCAGGGCTTAATCACTTAATCTCTGAGGGTCCTGCAGACATTGGAGAACAGAGAATGCAAATCAGTGGCTCAGAGCCACACAGCTGAGCAACCAAGGAGTGACCCGCCCGCCCCCACCCCCACCCCACCCCCAAACACACAATGAGATTCAAACTCAAGCTTGGGAGGCTGGGAGAAAGGGCAGGTGGAGGGCGTATAGAAACCCAAAAAGGCATGAATTTGGGGGCCTAAGCAGGAGGCGGAGGGAAGAAAGGGAAGGAGGAGGGGAGGGGGTAAAACAGAAGAATGGTTCTGCAGAGAGACCTCTCCTGCCTGAGGCTCCAAAGTCCCAGGTTTAATCCCCTGCATCACCATAAACCAGAGCTGAGCAGTGCTAGGAAGGAAGGAAGGAAGGAAAGAAGGAAGGAAGAAAGAAATTAAGAAAGAGGAAGTCGGGCCGTAGCATAACAGATTAAGCGCACATGGCGCAAAGTGCAAAGCAACAAAAGGGAATAAATAAGTAAAAAAAAAAAAATTTAACTTTAAAAAGAAAGAAAGAAGATTAAAAAAAAGAAGAAATAGAAGAAAAGAAAAAAAGAGGCCGGGAGTCAGGCGGTAGCACAACGGGTTAAGTGCATGTGGCACAAAACACAAGGACCCATGTAAGGATCCAGGTTCAAGTCCCCCGCTCCCCACCTGCAGGGGACTCGCTTCACAGACTGTGAAGCAGGTCTGCAGGTGTCTGTCTTTTTCTCCCCCGTCTTCCCCTCCTCTCTCCATTTCTTCCTGTCCTATCCAACAACGACGACATCAAGAACAACAATAATAACTACAACAATAAAAATTAATAAATAAAAATTTTAAAAGACAAAAAAAGAGACCCCCTACTGGTTGGGAGGAGGGAAATGGGGGTGCGAAGGCTATGGCTGAAAGTAGGAGAGGGGGTGAAAGAGGGATGCAGGAAGACACAAAAACCTTTCCCAGAACCCCCATCAACCAGGGCAAAAAAAAATTATTTTTTAATTGAGTTGGGAGCAAGGGAGATAGCATAATGGTTCTGGAAAAGACTTTCCTGCCTGAGGCTCTGAAGTCCTAAATTCAATCCCCAGTACCACCATCAGCCAGGGCTGAGCAGGGCTCTGGTTAAAAGAATGAATAATTCTTTCTTTCAAATAATTAATTTTAAAGAAAACTGTTGGAATAATAAAGGTTAGGAAGGCAGCATAAAGGTTTTGCAAAAGCTATTCCAGCCTGGGGCTCTGAGGTCCCAGATTCAATCCCCAGCACCACTATCAGCCAGAGCTGAGCAGGGCTCTCGAAAACAAAACAAAACAAAAACCCTCACCAATGTATCCTGGAACCCCACCTCCTCAGAGCCCTACCCCACTAAGGAAAGATAGAGACAGGCTGGGGGTATGTATAAACTGTTTAACACCCATGTCCAGCGGAAAAGCAGTTACAGAAGCCAGACCTCACATCTTCTGCACCCCATAAAGATCTTTGGTCCAGGGAGTCGGGCGGTAGTGCAGTGGGTTAAGCACACATGGCGCAAAGCGCAAGGACCGGTGTAAGGATCCCGGTTCGAGCCCCCGGCTCCCCACCTGCAGGGGAGTCGCTTCCCAGGCGGTGAAGCAGGTCTGCAGGTGTCTGTCTTTCTCTCCCTCTCTGTCTTCCCCTCCTCTCTCCATTTCTCTCTGTCCTATCCAACAACGACGACATCATCAACAACTACAATAATAACTACAGCAATAAAACATCATGGGCAACAAAAGGGAATAAATAAATATTAAAAAATAAAAGGATCTTTGGTCCATATTCCCAGAGGGATAGGGAATAGGGAAGCTTGGGGCCAGGTGTTGGTGGTGCACCTGCTTGAACACATGTTACAATGCGCAAGGACCTAGTGGGGGTTGAATTGTTAGATGGAAAACTGGGAAATGTGACACATGTACAAACTACTGTATTTTATGGTCGACTGTAACCATTAATCCTCCCAATAAAGAAAAAAATGCAAAGGGAGTCGGGTGGTAGCGCAGCGGGTTCAAGTTTCCAGACTCCCACCTGCAGGGGTTCCCTTCACAAGCAGTGAAGCAGGTCTGCAGGTGCCTGTCTTTCTCTCCCCCTCTGTCTTCCCCTCCTCTCTCCATTTCTGTCTGTCCTATCCCACAACAATGAACACAATAACTACAACTTTTTTTTTTAAGTTTAAAATAAAAAGAAGAAAAAAATGCAAAAAGAGAGAGAAAGGTTTAAGGGAACCCGGGGTTAAGAAGGTAGAGAGAATTAAGACCTGAGTAAGGATTTCAAAGGGGACTAGCATGGGGGACCCTGCCCCCTCATTGAGTGACTATTCAGAATCCTTCAAAGGACTGGGGTGTGTGTGTGGAGGGGGCAGGGAAGAGAAGACGGGATTCCACTGCTCAAGCACATCTGGACAGGACATCCCAGCAGGCCCTGGGGTGGTGCCCCCTTTTCCCAGCAATGCGCCGCAGGACCCCAGGATCTCAGGATCCCAGGACCCAAGGTGGGGTGGTGGTGGTGACAGCCAGGCCCCATACTCACCCTCTAATCTTAGACTTGACCTTCCAACCACCCCACCCTCCCCACCCCTAACTCTCAACACCTGTGTGCTATCTTTTCCTCACTCACTCCTTGAATACAAGGGCTCTCCAAGGCTCTCCTTCCTCCCCCGCACCCTACATCACCCCAAGGTCACTGGGGGTGCCCCCTTTCTTCCAACACAGACACACACACACAACTGAATGCCCTGGGATCTATCCAGGACTTAAGGATCTAGCCTGGGCGCTCTGCCCAGCACCACCTCCCGGAAGCCTTCCTCCCACAGGGCACCCCCCCCCCCCAATCTTCTCCCTCTCTGGCCACTCAAACTCTGCTCCCTCCCAATCCATTCCTGAGCCCTTCCTGCCACGGGCGAGGTCCTGGTTAATGAAGACACACACACACACACACACACACACACACACCCAGCCCCTATCACTCTGACTTCTCTGGGGACTTGCTATATTGTTTTTTGGTTCTGGATTTTTTTTATATTATCTTTATTTATTTATTGGACAGAGACAGCCAGAAATCAAGAGGGAAAGGAGGTGATAGGGAGAGAGACAGAGAGACACCTTGCAGCCCTGCTTCACCACTCGTGAAGCTTTCCCCCTGCAGGTGGTGACCAGGGCTTGAACCTGGGTCCTTATGCACTGTAATGTGTACACTCTACGGGGATGCCACTGCCAGGGCCCCTACATTGTTTTAAAAAGTCAGACCAAAGGGAGCCAGGCATTAGTGCAGCAGGTTAAGCGCACATAGCACAAAACTCAAGGACTGGAGTAAGGATCCCGGTTCGAGCCCCCGGCTCCCCACCTGCAAGAGAGTCACTTCACAGTCTGTGAAGCAGGTCTGCAGATGTCTGTCTTTCTCTCCCCTCTCTGTCTTCTCCTCCTCTCTCCATTTCTCTCTGTCCTATCCAACAACAACATCAATAACGACAACAACTACAACAATAAAACAAGGGCAACAAAAGGGAAAATAAATTAAAAAATAAACAAAATCTTTTTTTTAATAAAAATTAACTTAGCAGGGAGTCAGGTGGTAGCGCAGAGGGTTAAGCACATGTGGCACAAAGTGCAAGGACCGGCACAAAGATCCCGGTTCGAGCCCCCGGCTCCCCACCTGCAGGGGAGTCACTTCACAGGGGGTGAAGCAGGTCTGCAGGTGTCTATCTTTTTCTCCCCCTCTCTGTCTTCCCCTGCTCTCTCCATTTCTGTCTGTCCTATCCAACAACGACGACATCAACAACTACAACAATAAAAAAACAACAAGGGCAACAAAAGGGAATAAATATTTTTTTAAAAAATTAACATAGCCAGTGAGTAGTAGACTGACCTCTCTACCCCACCCCACCTCTGTCCCCAAAATAATAAAAGTAGAATGGGACAGGAGACAGCATAGTGGTTATACTGAAGCCTTTCCTGCCTGAGGCTCTGAAGTCCCAGGTTCAGTCCCCAGCACCACCATCAGCCAGAGCTGAGCAGGACTCTGGGGGAGGAGGGGGGGGAGAAATAGAAACAAGTTACAAGAGAAAAACAAACAAGTTACAAGAGAAAAAGAAACAAGTTACAAGAGAAAAAGAAACAAGTTACATGAACTTGTTGATACATTTCACCCAGTGTGTAGAGAAGGATTGTTTCAAGCAGAGAATTAAGGAGGAGGGTGGGAATCCCTGTGAAACAAGATTTCACTACCTCTCCCATCCTCTGTTGTTTTTTTACACCAAGCCTTCAAAATCCACTTGGAACATTTAAAAAAGAAATAGCTGTGTGTTTTTATATTGTATCTATCTATTTTGGATAGAGACAGAGAGAAATTGAGAGAAGGGGAAGGAGAGAAGGAGAGAGACAGACAGACACCTGCAGCCCTGCTCCACCACTCTCAAAGCCCCCTCCCCCCATTCCGCAGGTGAGGACTGAAGGCTTGAACCCAGGTCCTTGCACATTGTAACATGTGCACTCTACTGGCTGTGTTACTGCTTGGGCTGACTTTTTCAGACAGAGAGAGGGTGCATCAAAGTTTTCTCTGGGGGGCCGGGTAGTGGCACACCTGATTGAGCTCAAATGCTACAGTGCACAAGGACCTGGGTTCAAGCCCCTGGTCCCCACCTGCAGGGAAGAAGCTTCACGAGTGGTGAAGCAGAGCTGCAGGTGTCTCTCTGTCTCTCTCCCTCTCTATTTCTCCCTACCCTCTTGATTTTTACCTGTCTCTAGCCAATAAATAAATATATATAAAAGAAAGAGAGAGAGGGAGAAAGGAAGGAATGAAGGAAAAAGACTCTCACACCAGAGACTTCTAAATCCCAGGTTCAATCCCCATCCCACCATAAGCCAGAGCTGAGCATTGCTCTGGAAAGAGAGAGAGAGAGAGGTGGTCTAGGAGATGGCACAATGGATAAAGCATTGGACTCTCAAGCATGAGGTCAATCCCCAGCAGCATATGTACCAGAGTGAAGTCTGGTTCTCTCCTATCTTTCTCATTAATAAATAAATCTTTTTCTTTTTTTTTAAATTTTTTAACCAGAGCACTGTTCAGTTCTGGCTTATAGTGGTGCAGGGGATTGAACCTGGGACTTTGGAGCCTCAGGCATGACAGTCTGTTTGCATAACCATTATGCTATCTACCCTCCACCCAAATAAAAATCTTTTAAAAAGAAAGTGAGAGGGAGTCAGGCGGTAGTGCAGCAGGTTAAGCGCAGGAGGCGCAAACCACAAGGACCAGTGTAAAGATACTGGTTCGAGCCCCCGGCTCCCTACCTGCAGGGGGGTCGCTTCACAATAAGTAAAGCAGGTCTGCAGGTGTCTTTCTCTCCCCCTCTGTCTTCCCCTCCTCTCTCCATTTCTCTCTGTCCTATCCAACAGCGATGACATCAATAACAACAACAATGATAACTACAACAACAATAAAACAATAAGGGCAACAAAGGGGAATAAATAAATAAATATTAAAAGAAGAGAGAACGATTCTTCCAATGCAACGGGGATCAGGCTTGAACCTGGGGTGCACCAATGGAGCCACGAGAACCACTCCTGCCCCCCCCCACACACCATTCACTGCCCCCCACACACACACCATTCACTGCCCCCCGCCCAGGGGTTGCTGACTGCTCTCCCCCAATAACCCTCAAGAACCTTCCATGGCTTTCAGCTCCCCTCATCTCTCTGTTCCCAGATCCCGCAGAGATTTCTCTCAGGGGGTCTCTACCTATGTAGTCCTCTTACCCCCACCCCTCCACCCCCAGAAGGCAAACTCTTCCCACCCTTTTTCAGGGTTCTGAGCTGCCTTTCCTCTGGGAAGTTTTCACGCCAGGAGAATTTGGGGGTGGGGGTGTGTGTATCCCCTGCCAGACACTGCACACGAGACCACAGACCTTATCTCTCTAAGCAGGGACCATCTGGCATGGGGTCACCCCTCACCCCCAACACACACACACTCAATCCCTCGCCCGACCTGACATCCAATTTGGAACATGCACCCCATTTCCGTTTCAGGGGGGCATGTCTCCGGTTAGAGAAGGCAGGCTCATGACAGGCTAAACTTGACCACCACCACCACCCCCACAAAGCTATGCCAAACTGCCTGTTTGGGGGTCACTCAGCACGGGGAACGGGGGAAGATTACAGAACTGGGGTGACGGGGCCCCTCAGACTCGGGCAAACATGAATGGAATTCATACAAAGTCTACAAGGAGAGAGAGAGAGGGAGAGAGAGGGAGAGAGAAGCAGAACATGACTTAGGTCCAGGCAATGGTAGGATTCGAACCTGGGACTGCATGCCTGAGAGTTCAGTGCTTTATCTATCCACTGCACCCCCTCCTAGGCCACTGTGTATGTTTATCTGTTAATTGAGGGGATCGTGTGAGAAGGAGGTAGATTGGGGTGACTGGGGTGGCTGAAGGACCTAGAATTTGCAGGAATAAGGCCCTGGGTTCAAGCTCTAATACTGCTTTAGACTAGAATAGGGCTCTGGCTTCTCTCTCTCTCTCTCGCTCTCTCTCTCTCTCTCACACACACACACACACACACACTATCAATCTTTTTTTTTTTAATTTCTTTATTGGGGAATTAATGCTTCACATTCAACAGTAAATACAATCATTTGTACATGCATAACATTCCTCAGTTTCCCATATAACAATACAACCCCCACTAGGTCCTCTGTCATCCTTCTTGGACCTGTATTCTCCCCACCCACCCACCCCAGAGTCTTTTACTTTGGTGCGATACACCAACTCAATCATTTAAAAAAATAATGTCTATTTATGTATTGGATAGTGACAGTGAGAAATCAAGAGGGGGGCAAAGATTAAAGAGAGACAGACCCCTGCAGCCCTGTTTCACCACTCCTGAAGCTTCCCCCCCCCCCCTGCAGGTGGGGATCCAGGGGCTTGAACCTGGGTCCTCATTCATGGTAACATGTGCACTTAACCAAGTGCAACACCACTCGGTCCCTTATCAACTCTCTTTCTTTCTTTCTTTCTTTCTTTCTTTTTAAATTCTTTTTCTGAGAGAGAGCCCATCCCTAAAACTTCCTCCAATGCGATGAAAGCTGGGCTCGAACCTGGGTCCATCCAGCACATTGCAAAGCAGTGTACCACCACCTGGTCCCTAAACCTCTCTCTCTGTGTCTGTCTCTCCATGTCTCTTTCTCCATCTCTCTCTCTCTCTCTCACACACACACACTTTAACCAAAGCCCTTATCAGCTCTGGCTGATAGTGGCACAGGGGACTGAACCTAGGACTTCAGAGCCTCAGGCAGGAGAGTCTGCAGAACCATGATACTGTCTACCCTCTCTGAAAATTTGATTTCTTTTCATGAGAGAACAAGAGAGAGAGAGAGACCAGAGCCCTGCTCAGCTCTGACTTATAGCATTACATTGGGGAAGGGGAGCCAGTTGAGGGGGGGTCTTGAGGACCCCCCCAACATCAGGATCTGCTTTGGGAACATGGCAGATACTCCATGATGCCATTTTTTTCTAGTGGAGAAAGAAGAGGACAGACACCTCTTCCAGGACAGACACCTCTTCCCTAAAACTGAAGCTTCAGGGTGAGAAATTTTTTTCTCTCTTTTTTTTGCCACTTTTTTTCCCTTTTGTTGCCCTTGTTGTTTATCATTGTTATCGTTGCCATTGCTGTTGTTGTTGGATAGGAGAGAGAAATGGAGAGAGGAGGGGAAGATAGAGAGGGGAGAGAAAGACAGACACCTGCAGACCTGCTTCACCGCCTGTGAAGCAACTCCCCTGCAGGTGGGGAGCCAGGGGCTCAAATCTGGATCCTTATGCCAGTCCTTGTGCTTTGTGCCACCTGCGCTTAACCTAATGCTGCGCTACCACCCGGCCCCAAGAAATTTTTTTTTGGGGGGGTAAGAGCAGGCCACATTACTATCCACCAGACCCCCCAAGGTCCCCACCTGCAGGGGGTAAGCATCATAAGTGTTGAAGCAGGGCTGCAGGTGTCTCTCTGTCTCTCTCTCTCTCCACCCTGCCCTCTCAATTTCTCTCTCTCCAAAATTAAATAAAATATAATATTTAATAATAATAACAACAAGTAGCAGAGGCCGGAAGGTAGCACACTGAGGAGAGCACACACATGTCACCATGTACAAGGACCCAGGTTCAAGGCCCCGGCTCCCCGCCTGCAGTGGGAGGAAGCTTCACGAGCGGCAGAGCAGGGCTACGTCTCTCCCTCTCTCCCTCTCTATCTCTTCTTCCCTTCATCTTCCTTTCTCTCTGTCTCCATCTCATAAATAATAACGAATATTATTTTAAAAAAGAAGAGGAGGAGGAGGAGGAGGAGGGAGACAGCACAGTGATTCTCTTCAAAGACTCTCCTGCCTGAGGCTCTGAGGTCCCAGGTTCAATCCCCAGCACCACCATCAGCCAGAGTTGAGCAGGGCTCTGGTGCCCCTCTCTCTCCTTCCACCATCTATCTCTCTAATTAAGTAAATAATATAGTATGAAGAAAAAGAGTCTCCTGCCTGAGGCTCTGAGGTCCCAGATTCAAACCCCAGCACCCCCATCAGCCAGAGCTGGGCAGGGCTCTGGTCTCGGTCTCTCTCTCCCTTAATTCACCCCCCCTTCCTATCTATCTATCTATCTATCTATCCATTCATCATCTATCTCTCTCATTAAGTAAATATATTACTAAGAAAAAGACTCTCCTGCCTAAGGCTCTGAGATCTTGGGTTCAAGCCCCAGCACTATCATCAGCCAGAGCTCAGCAGGGCTCTGGGGTCTGTCTGTCTGTCTCTCTCTCTCTTTCTTTCTGTATCTCTCTCATTCAAGGAAAAGAAATTAAATTTTAAAAAAGGGGGGCAGGTGGTGGCGCACCTGGTTGAGCACACGCACTGCAGTGAGCAAGGATCCAGGTTCAAGTCCCCGGCCCCCACCTGCAGGGGGAAAGCTTTGCAAGTGGTGAAGCAGTGTTGCAAGTGTCTCTCTGCCTCTCTCTCCCTCTCTGTCACCCTTCCCTCTTGATTTCTGGCTGTTTCTAGCAAGCAAAATAAAGATAATTTTAAAAATTAAAAAAAAAAGAAGAAGAAGAAAAAAAGGAAGGAAGGAAGGGACAGACACAGACGACAAGGAGTCCAGGGCAGCTGTCAGCGGCGGGTCCACACCCAGAACAGGTTTCCCTGGAAGCTTCGGGGAGGGAGGGGCGGGCGCCAGCACCCTTGGGAGGGAAGGGGCGCCCCAATCCCAGGACTGGGAGGGTGGTGGTGGTGGTGGTGGTGGTGGTGGTGAAGGGCGGGGGCAAGGTGCAGACTGTCATGAACCCCACTCCCCTCCCAACTCAGTCCCTGCACCCCCACTTTTTGCCCTGAGGACCCACACCCAGCCAGTTGGGGGACACAGAGGGGGCCCCTCCAATTAGGGGCCCCTCTCCCTCCTCCCTCTTTGGGGGTGGGGGAAACCCGACTTTTTTACATATAGGATGCTGTGTGTGGAGGGGTGGGGTTCGAGGCCAAATGGGGTGCTTGGTTCCAGCTGGGAGGCGCCGGCCGGGTCATGGAGGAGAAAAAAAAGGGGGGTTACCTGGGGAGGGGAGAAGAAAGGGGGTTCCCCCCCCCTTGAGCCGCCCGGACCGCAGCAGGAAGGGGAGGGATGCGTCTCGGGGGCTCAGGGCTGGGGTTTGGGGGGGCCTGGGAGTGTGTAAATAGGGGGGAGTGGGCAGGGAGGAGGGAAAAGGGGGGACCCCCTCATCTCGCCGGCCTCATGCACCTGGGCCACCCCCCCCACCTACTCCAAAACCCGGAGCCAGGCGCCGGCTCCACCTCCCCCTTCCCCGCCCCCACCCCGCGCTCCCCGCAACCCGAGGGGGGGTGCAAAGTCCAGCCGCCCGGGACCGAGCAGGAAGCCGGGAGGCCCCGGGGCCGGCCCAGCTATTGTTCCCCGAGCCTCCGCCCCTTCCCCGCACCTGCCGCGCTTCCCCCCCGTCGCCGCGGGGTCCCCTCCCCCGGTACCTGCGCCCCCAAAGGCGGCCCGCAGCACCCACGCCAGGCTGGCGGCCGCCTTGGCCCGCGAGAAATCGTACTGGTCCAGCGACTTGATCTCGGGGACCAGGAAGGTCCTTCGCAGCGGCCCGGGCCCCGGGGGCGCCGCCTCCACCATGGCGGCGCCGGGGCTGCGGGTAGATCGTTCGCGGGTGCTGCGGGGCTGGGCTGCGGCGCCGGCTGCCGGCTCCTCGCACCCGGGGCCTCCTCCCTCCGCGCCACCGCCGCCGCGCCAGGTGCGGCCGAGGCCTCGCGACGCTGCGTCGCCCCGCCCCGGGGAGGGGCCCAGGTGCAGCCCGCCCTCTGCGCCCCGCAGCGGCTGGGGGGCGGGGACCCCCCCAAGAGGGGGCTGGGGTGCGGGCAAGGGGTGCACCTGCCAAGGGCCGGAGGGGCTCAGGAGGTGGCGCGGGGTTTGCACCTGCAATAAACAGATGACAGATAGATAGATAGGTAGGTAGTTAGGTAGGTAGGTAGGTAGGTAGGTAGGTAGGTAGGTAGGCAGGCAGGCAGGCAGATAGATAGATAGATAGGGACAGATAGATATAGGGTTTGCCCCTGCTATAGATAGATAGATAGATAGATAGATAGATAGATAGATAGATAGATAGATAGAGACAGATAGATATAGGGTTTGCCCCTGCTATAGATAGATACATAGATAGATACATAGATAGATACATAGATAGATGACAGATAGATAGAGACAGATAGATATAGGGTTTGCCCCTGCTATAGATAGATAGATAGATAGATAGGTAGATAGATAGATAGATAGAGACAGATAGATATAGGGTTTGCCCCTGCTATAGACAGATAGATTGATAGATAGATGATGGATGGATGGATGGATGATATATGGATACATCTATATAGATATATAGTGGCACAAAGCGCAAGGACCGGCAGAAGGATCCCGGTTCAAGCCCCCAGCTCCCCACCTGCAGGGGAGTCGCTTCACAGGCAGTGAAGCAGGTCTGCAGGTGTCTGTCTTTCTCTCCCCCTCTCTGTCTTCCCCTCCTCTCTCCATTTCTCTCTGTTTGTCTAACAGCAACGACATCAGTAACAACAACAATAATAATCACAGCAATAAAAAACAACATGGGCAACAAAAGGGGAAATAAATAAATATTTAAAAAATAGATATATAGACACAAGGTTTTCACCTGCCATATATATATTATATATTATGCATTTTATATATATATATATATATATATAGAGAGAGAGAGAGAGAGAGAGAGAAACAGAGAGAGAGTAGGGGTAGACAGCATAATTGTTCTGCAAAGAAATTCTCATGCCTGAGGCTCCAAAGTCCCAGGTTCAGACTCCTGCACCACCATCAGCCAAAGCTGAGTAGGGCTCTGGTAAAAAAAAAAAAAAAAATGGAAGAAAGAAAAAAAAGAAAGAGTAGGGGGCTGGGTGGTGGTGCACCTGGTTGAGCGCACATGTCACAGCACGGCAAGGACCCAGGTTCAAGCCCCTGGTCCCCACCTGCAGGGGGAAAGCTTCACAAGTGGTGAAGCAGGGCTGCATGTGTCTCTCTCTGTCTCCCTATCTCCCCCTTCCTCTCAATTTCTGACTGTCTCTACCAAAAATTAAATAAAGATGAAAAATTTAAAAAAAGAAAAGAAAGTAGATATAGATAGATAGTAAAGGAAAGTCTCTTTTTACTTTTTATTTTATTATTATCGCTTTTTAACTTTTTAATATCTTTATTTATTGGACAGCGACAGTCAGAATTCAAGAGGGAACGGGGAGGCAGAGAGGAAGAGAGACAGAGAGACACCTGCAGCCCTGCTTCACCTCTCATGAAGCTTTCCCCCAGCAGGTGGGACCGGGGGTTTGAACCCGGGTCCTTGAGCACTGTAACATGTGTGCTCAACCAGGTGCAACACCCCCTGGCCCCTTTTACTTTTTTTAGTAGTGACTTAATATTGATTTAAAAATTATAAGATAACACCGTTCCCACCACCAGAGTTCCTTGTCCCCATCCTCTCCATTGGAAACTGCAGTGGTTCTCCCTAAGTCACAGATATGGGTTGACTATTATTGCTATAACTATTTATATTTATATATGTTTGCCCTTTATTCTTATTTATTTAGTTAGGTAGTTTACCAGAACACTATTCATCTCTGGCTTATGTGGTGTGGGGGATTTAACCTGAGACTTTGGAGCCTCAGGCATGAGAGTCTTTTTATATAAACATTATTTTTTTTTTACATAACCATTATTCTCTCTTCCCCCCTCCCAATTTGCCCATTTTTTTCATTTATTTTTATTTAATTTATTTTTCCCTTTTGTTCCCCTTGTTTTATTGTTGTTGTAGCTTTTACTGTTGTTGTTATTGATGTCGTTATTGTTGGATAGGACAGAGAGAAGTGGAGAGAGGAGGGGAAGACAGAGAGGGGGAGAGAAAGACAGACGCCTGCAGACCTGCTTCACCGCCTGTGAAGTGACTCCCCTGCAGGTGGGGAGCCGGGGGCTCAAACCCGGATCCTTACACAGGTCCTTGCACTTTGTGCCACGTGCGCTTAATCTGCTGTGCTACAGCCCGACTCCCTTTTTCTTTTTTTCTTCTTATAAATATTTTATTTATTTATTCATGAAGAATGATAGGAGGAGAGAGAGAAAGGGAAAGAACCAGACATCACTCTGTTACATGTGCTGTCAGGGATGGAACTCAGGACCTCATGCTTGAGGGTCCAATGCTTTATGCACTGCGCCACCTCCTGGACCACCCCGTTTTTTTCTATGGTCCCCCGTCTTCTCTTCCTTTCTAGGTCACACCTACATCTATTACTACTTTCTTTTTTTCCTTAATATTTGTTTGTTTATTCCCTTTTGTTGCCCTTGTTGTTTTATTGTTGTGGTTATTATTGTTGTTATTGATGTCATTGTTGGACAGGACAGAGAGAAATGGAGAGAGGAGGGGAAGACAGAGAGGGGGAGAGAAAGACAGACACCTGCAGACCTGCTTCACCACCTGGGAAGCGACTCCCCTGCAGGTGGGGAGCCGGGGGCTCGAACCGGGATCCTTACGCGGGACCTTGAGCTTTGTGCCACCTTCGCTTAACACGCTGTGCTATCACCCGACTCCCTTTTTTGTTTTAAATCTTTTTAAAATAATTTTTTCTTAATATTTATTTATTTATTCCCTTTTGTTGCCCTTGTTGTTTTATTGTTGTTGTTATTAATGTCGTCGTTGTTGGATAGGACAGAGAGAAATGGAGAGAGGAGGGGAAGACAAAGAAGGGGAGAGAAAGACAGACACCTGCAGACCTGCTTCACTGCCTTTGAAGCGACTCCCCTGCAGGTGGGGAGCCAGGGCTCGAACCTGGATCCTTACGCACCACCTACAATTAACCTGCTGCGCTACCACCTGACTCCCTATTACTACTTTCAAATGTCCTTTTCTTTTTTTGTTTGTTTTTATTTATTTATTTTTTTAACCAGAGCACTGCTCAGCTCTCGTTTATGGTGGTGCGGAGGATTGAACTTGGGACTTTGGAGCCTCAAGCACGAGAGTCTCTTTGCATAACCGTTATGCTATCTACCCTCCGCATCCTTTTCTTTTTTAAAAAAAGTTTTTTTAAATTTATTATTGGATAGAGACAGAGAGAAATTGAGAGGAGTGAGATAGAGGGAAAGAGACAGAGAAATACCTGCAGCCCTGCTTCACCTGAACCTTTCCCCCTGCAGGTGGGGACTAGGGGCTTGAACCTGGGTCCTTGCATGCTATAATATGAGCACTTAACCAAGTATGCCACTGCCTGATCCCACCCTTTCCTTTTTTCCTCTTCTCTCTTTGGGTCCTGATGGGATTGGGTTCAGAACCCCCTGGTCATCTTCCCCCTGCCATTCCTTCCCTGCTGAAAGTACAGACTCTGGTCAGCTCTGGCTGATGGTGGTGCTGGGGTTTAAACCTGGGACTTCAGAGCCTCAGGCAGGAGAGTCTCTTTGCAGAATCCCTGTTTTGTCTCTGTGAATCCACTGCTCCTGTGGCCATGTTTTCAATTTTGGGGGGGAATAGGACAGAGAGTAATTGAGACAGGAGGGGGAGATAGAGAGGGAGAGAGACAGAGAGACACCTGCAGACCTGCTTCACCGCTTGTGAAACCTTCTTCCCTGCATATGGAGAGGTGGGGGCTCGAACTGAGCTCCTTGCAAGGGTCCTTGTGCTTCGTATTATGTGCACTTAACCTGGTGCACCTCTCTCTCTTTTAATTTTATTTATTTGTTTGTTTGTTTTATTGGATAGAGACAGACAGATAGAAAAGGAGAAAAGGGGGAGTCGGGCGTTAGCGCAGCGGGTTCAGCGCAGGTGGCGCAAAGCTTAAGGACCGGCGGAAGGATCCCGGTTCGAGCCCCCGGCTCCCCACGTGCAGGGGAGTCGCTTCCCAGGCGGTGAAGCAGGTCTGCAGGTGTCTGTCTTTCTCTCCCCCTCTCTGTCTTCCCCTCCTCTCTCCATTTCTCTCTGTCCCATCCAACAATGACGACATCAATAACAACAATGATAACTACAACAATAAAACAACAACAAGGGCAACAAAAGGGAAAATAAGTAAATATTCAAAAGTAATAATAAAAATAATAATCAAAGGAGAGACCGACCAGTTGGTGGCGCACCTGGTTAAGTGCTCACATCACAGTGGCCAAGGACCTGGGTTCAAGCTCCCTGATCCCTACCTGCAGGGAGAAAGCTTCACAAGTAGTAAAGCAGGGCTGCAGGTGTCTCTCTCTCTCCCTCTATCTATCTATCTATCTATCTATCTATCTATCTATCTATCTATCTCTATCTCCTAGTCCCCTCTCAATTTCTGTCTCTATCTAAGAATACATAGATAAGTACATAAATAAATACATAAATAGAGGAAGAGAGAGAGCCTCTCTCTCTCTCTCTCTCTCTGTCTCTCTCTCTCTCTTTTCAGTGATCTAGTCATTTAGGAGTGGCACAGTGGATAAACGACTGTCAAGCACAAGGTCCTGAGTTCATCCCTGGCTTCAGATATGTCAGAACCATGCTCTGCTTCTCTCGCAGTCTTATAAATAAATCTTTTTAAATGATGTATTTATTTATTTGTGACTTATGAGCTGAGCAAGTTTCACACCAGCCCAAGAAAGAGAGAGAAGCCAGAATTTTTTCTCTTTCTGCTCAGCTGTGCTGCTGGGCATTGAACCTGGAACCTCAGAGCCTCAGGCAGGAGAGTCTTTTTTTTTTTTTTTTTGCAGTATCATTATCCTGTCTCCCTGACTCTGTCTTTTTCTTTTCTTTTTTAAACATTTTAAATATTTATTTTCCCTTTCTTGCCCTGTTTTTTTGTCGTTGTAGTTGTTATTGTTATTGATGTCATCGTTGTTGCTTAGGACAGAGAGAAATGGAGAGTGGAGGGGAAGACAGAGAGAGGGAAAGAAAGACAGACACCTGCAGACCTGCTTCACCGCCTGTGAAGCGACGGGGGGGGGGGTCAGGTGGGGAGCCAAGGCCTCAAACCCGAACCAGAACCCTTCAGCTGGTCCTTGTGCTTCACACCACCTGCGCTTACCCCACTGTGCTACCGCCCGACTCCCTCCTCACTGTTTTTTTTTTAATAATTTATTTCTTTATTGGGGAATTAATGTTTTACATTCAACAGTAAATACAATAGTTTGTACATGCATAACATTCCCCAGATTCCCATTTAACAATACAACCCCCACTATGTCATTCATCATCTTTCATGGACCTGTATTCTCCCACCCACCCACCCCAGAGTCTTTTACTTTGGTGTAATACTCCAATTCCATTTCAGGTTCGACTTGTGTTTTCTTTTCTAATCTTGTTTTTCAACTTCGGCCTGAGAGTGAGATCATCCCATATTCATCCTTCTGTTTCTGATTTATTTCACTCAACATGATTTTTTCAAGGTCCATCCAAGATCGGCTGAAAACGGTGAAGTCACCATTTTTTACAGCTGAGTAGTATTCCATTGTGTATATAGACCACAGCTTGCTCAGCCACTCATCTGTTGTTGGACACCTGGGTTGCTTCCAGGTTTTGGCTATTACAAATTGTGCTGCCAAGAACATATGTGTACACAGATCTTTTTGGATGGATGTGTTGGGTTCCTTAGGATCTATCCCCAGGAGGGGAATTGCAGGGTCATAGGGTAGGTCCATTTCTAGCCTTCTGAGAGATCTCCAGACTGTTCTCCACAGAGGTTGGACCAATTGACATTCCCACCAGCAGTGCAGGAGGGTTCCTTTGACCCCACACCCTCTCCAGCATTTGCTGCTGTTACCTTTTCTGATGTCATAACATTCTCACAGGAGTGAAGTGGTATCTCATTGTTGTCTTGATTTGCATTTCTCTGACAATCAGAGACTTGGAGCATTTTTTCATGTGTTTCTCAGCCTTTTGGATCTCTTCTGTGGTGAATATTCTGTCCATGTCCTCCCCCCATTTTTGGATGGGGTTATTTGTTGTCTTGTTGTTGAGTCTGGCAAGCTCTTTATATATGTTGGTTATTAAACTCTTATCTGATGTATGGCATGTGAAGATCTTCTCCCATTCTGTGAGGGGTCTCTTGGTTTGGGTAGTGGTTTCTTTTGCTGTGAAGAAGCTTTTTAATTTGATGTAGTCCCATAGGTTTATACTTGCCTTAGTCTTCCTTGTAATTGGATTCGTTTCATTGAAAATGTCTTTAAAATTTATGCAGAAAAAAGTTCTTCAATATTTTCCTCTAAGTATCTGATAGTTTCTGGTCTAACATCCAAGTCCTTGATCCACTTGGAATTTACTTTTGTATTTGGTGAAATACAGTGATTCAGTTTCATTCTTCTGCATGTTTGAACCCATTGTTTCCAACACCATTTGTTGAAGAGTCCTTTGCCTTTCTTAAGTACAAGGTGAGAGACAGAGAGAGAAGGAGAAACACCACAGCCCAGTTCCACCATCCACCATCCTGTCCTCTTGCATGATAAAGTGTGACAGGGCCCCCTGTAGTTGAATGTAAATTAAAGAAGTGGGAAAAACTGGGTGAAAAAAATGAGCATTTTAGGCCCCAGGAAGGGGGTGCGTTGGGTAAAGCATTAGACTCTCAAGCCTGAGGTCCTGAGTTCTATTCCTGGCATCACATGGGCCAGAGGGAAACTCTATTTCCCTTTCTCTTTCTGTATCATGAAATGAATATAAAATAAGTCTTTAAAAAGGAGACAGAGAAAGAGGAGTGTGGGTCATGGCACACCTGGTTGAGTGCACATGTTGCTATGCACAAGGACCCAGGTTCGAGCTCCTGGCCCCCACCTGCAGGGGGAAAGCTTTGCGAGTGGTGAAGCAGGGCTGCAGGTGTCTCTCTGCCCCCCCACCTCTCTCTCTATATATATATATCCCCTTTCCTCTTGATTTCTGGCTTTCTCTATACAATAAATAAATAAAGTTAATAAACTTAAGAGAGACAGAAGCTCAGGAGGTGGGCCAGCGGATAAAGTGTTGGACTCTCAAGCATGAGGTCTTAAGTTTGATCTCCAGCATGGCATGTACCAAAAAAGGGAGACTCTGCTTTCTCTCTCTCTCTCTCCTCCCTTTCAATAAGTAAGTCAATTGATCAGTCCATCTTTTAAAAATATGGCCATATCGGGATGCATTGGCAAGAGTGTGGGCTTGCATACTTACCGAAGAAGCACCCCCCCTTCTCTCTCTCTCTCTCTCTCTGTATATGTGTGTGTACGCACAGATTATCACTGTACATCAGTGTGGTTGAGGAGATGTTACTGGGTATTTTTTTAGCTTTTTTAGTTTGTTTCTCAGAGTCCTAATCAGCTCTGGCTGATGGCGGTGCTGGGGATGGAACCTGGGACCTCAGAGCCTCAGGCAGGAGAGTCTCTACAGAACCATTGTGCTGTCTCCCCAGCCCTAAATAAAGTCCCCACCCCCCTCCCTTTCTCTCTCTCTCCCTCCTTTTCATTTTTTTTATTCTGGGGCTGGGGAGACGGGGGGGGGGGGGGATAGCGGTAGCACAGTGGGTTAAGCGCAGGTGGCACAAAGCACAAGGACCAGCATAAGGATCCCGGTTAGAGCCCCCGGCTCCCCACCTGCAGGGGAGTCGCTTCACAGGCGGTGAAGCAGGTCTGCAGGTGTCTCTTTCTCGCCCCCTCTGTCTTCCCCTCCTCTCTCCATTTCTCTCTGTCCTATCCAACAACAATGACATCAATAACAACAACAACTACAATAACAATAAAACAACGAGGGCAACAAAAGGGAAAATAAATATAAAAATTTAAATAAATAATGATATATATATCAATTCCAAGATAAAGTGTTGTAGAAATAGTCCACCAAGCAGGGCTTTTGCCTTGCACCGGAGCTCCTGAACCCAAGCCTCACACTGGGGACCATATGGTACCCGAGGAAGCTCGGCTCTTGGGATCTCTCTGCCTCTCTCTATGTCTCTGTCTCTCTATGTCTCTGTCTCTCTCTCCCTCAAGCTAGAACTCAGAGCCATGAGAGCACGTGCAGGCAGGCGTGAGGCCCTGGCTTGGCAAAATAAACACAGAGATGGAAAGATTTAAAAAAATATATATATCCAGGTCTCCTCATGGGAAAAAAAAATTACACAACACAACCCCCCACTCCCTTGTGAGAATCTCAGGGTCCCCATTTACCAGACACTCCACAGGGGTGTTTGAGACCTTGGGTGGTGCCCTGGAGAGCTGAGATCCCAGGCTGGGCGGTGGATGCCGCCCCAGGGTGGGGAGCTGGGGCTCGTGTTGGGATATGCCCACACAGGCGCACCCCAGCTCACAAAGGGGCCAGTGTGTGTGTGTGTGTGTTTTTGCACCTGAGCATGTGTCCCCTCCCCTGCAAACCTGGCTGGGCGTCTCCTCCTCCTTCCCTACCTCCTCTCCCCCTCCCCCAGGTTCCCTCTCTGTGTGTGGCATAGCAGGGCAATCAAGGAGTCCTGCCTGGAGGAGGCAGATCTCTGCAAGGACCAATGCAGGGGTGGGGGAAGGGAGGTTCAGACTGTTGAAAGCTCCCTGGGGAACCCACCCCTCACCACACACACACACACACACAAACACACACACACCCCACCCAAGGACCCCATAGACGCTCTTCAGCCAGGGCTGGGAGGAATTATTATTTTGGAGAGGGGGTGGCCGGGGTTCCCAAGTGGGGTGTTCTGGTGCTCTCACACCAGCTGGGCACAACACCACCACCCCTAACCCCACCTTCAGGGCGCCCCAGGGCCTCCAGGGCCCCATCACCCACACTGGGCAGACGGGAAGGCCTGCCCTGGCCAGACCGCCCCACCCACGCCTGGGCACTGGAACCCGGACCCACCTGGCCCTGGGGGCCTGTTCCTGGGGTGGAGGCTGCCCCAGACCGCCTGACTCCCCTGGCTGATTTGGAGGGGGCAGGAGGGGGGGCACCTCCTCCCAGCTCATTAGACCCAGCCCTGCTTATGAATCCAGGACTTGGGGTGACATTCTGGACTTTGGAAACCAGGGATTCAGGATTGTGCTTAAAAGACAGGCAAACGAGGAAGAAAGTGAGGGTTGTATTGTTCTATGGAAAACTAGGACATGTTATGGATATGCAAACTATTGTATTTCCTGTCGAATGTAAAACATGAATTCTCCAGTAAAGAAATAAAAATGTCACTAGGAAAAAAAAAGACAGGCAGAATCCTCCCCCTCCAAATAATAATAATAATAATAATAATAATAATAATAATAATAATACCATCAGCAATATCCCTAGCGGGGACCTGGGTGGTGGCTGTTTGGTTAAGTGCTCACATTACAGTGCACAAGGGCCCCGGGTTCAAGCCCCCGGTCCCCACATGCAGGGAGAAAACTTCACGAGTGGTAAAGCAGGGCTGCATGTGTCTCTCTGTCTCTCTGTCTCTCTCCCTCTCTCTTTTTTTTTCTTTTTAATTTTTTTAAAAAAATTTTTATTACATTTATTTATTTATTTTCCCTTTTGTTGCCCTTGTTGTTTATTGTTGTTGTTATTATTGCTGTCATCGTTGTTGGATAGGACAGAGAGAAATGGAGAGAGGAGGGGAAGACAGAGAGGGGGAGAGAAAGACAGACACCTGCAGACCTGCTTCACCGCCTGGGAAGCGACTCCCCTGCAGGTGGGGAGCCGGGGGCTCGAACCGGGATCCTTATGCTGGTCCCTGCACTTTGTACCACATGCGCTTAAACTTCTGCGCTACCGCCCGACTCCCCTCACTCTCTTTCTCTGTATGTCTCTCTCATTAAAATCAAACCAATATAGTGGTCCGGGAGGTGGTGCAGTGGATAAAGCACTGGACTCTCAAGCATGAGGTCCCGAGTTCAATCCCCGGCAACACATGGACCAGAGTGATGTCTGGTTCTTTCTCTCCTTCCTCCTATCTTTCTCCTAAATAAATAAATAAATAAAATCTCTTTTTAAAAAATCAAATTGATATAAAAATAATTTTTAAAAAATCAGGGCTGGCACCATGGTTCACCCGGACAGTATATATATACTTACTTTGCTGTATATATGTGACCCAGGTTTGAAGCTCTGTGTTGGAGTATCTCTTTCTGCCTCTCTACTTATCTCTGTCTCTCTCCCTCTAAATTATCTTTATTTGGGACTGGGCGATAGTGCAGCGGGTTAAGCACACATGATGCAAAGCGTAAGGATCCCGGTTTGAGCCCCCGGCTCCCCACCTGCAGGGGAGTCGCTTCACAGGCGGTGAAGCAGGTCTGCAGGTGTCTGTCTTTCTCTCCCCCCCTCTGTCTTCCCCTCCTCTCTCCATTTCTCTCTGTCCTATCCAACAACAACTACATTAATAACAACAACAATAAAAAAAAAACTAGGGCAACAAAAGGGAAAATAAATAAATATAAAAAATATATAAAATAGGGAGTCGGGCGGTAGGTAGCACAGCGGGTTAAGCGCAGGTGGCGCTAAGCACAAGGACTGGCATAAGGATGCCAGTTCGAGACCCCAGCTCCCCACCTGCAGAAGAGTCGCTTCACAGTCGGTGAAACAGGTCTGCAGGTGTCTGTCTTTCTCTCCCCCTCTCTGTCTTCCCCTCCTCTCTCCATTTCTCTCTGTCCTATCCAACAACAATGACATCAATAATAACTACAACAATAAAACAACAAGGGCAACAAAAGGAATAAAGAAATAAATAAAATTTAAAAAAACTTAAAATATATATATATAAGATAAAGAAAGATGATTTAAAGAGAGACTCAGGCAGTTTTGTTTGTTTTTTTTTTAATTTATTTATTTATTTATTCCCTTTTGTTGCCCTTGTTTTATTGTTGTAGTTATTATTGTTTTTATTGATGTTGTTGTTGTTGGATAGGACAGAGAGAAATGGAGAGAGGAGGGGAAGACAGAGAGGAGGAGAGAAAGACAGACACCTGCAGACCTGCTTCACCGCCTGGGAAGCGACTCCCCTGCAGGTGGGGTGCCAGGGGCTCGAACCGGGATCCTTATGCCGGTCCTTGCGCTTTGTGCCACCTGCGCTTAACCTGCTGCACTACCGCCTGACTCCCTTTCTGTTTGTTTTTAATCTTGTTAGCTAATACGATTCGTCCACTCCTGGCTGATGTTTTATTTAATTTTCAGATAGAGACAGAGATGCAAGGGTTGAGAGTAGACCAGTATCATGGTTCTGCAAAGAAACTGAGTGGTGACGCATCACATTACAGTGCCTAAAGACCCAGGTTCGAGCCCCTGGTCCCCACCTGCAGGTGTCTGCAGGGAAAGCTTTGAAAGTGGTGAAGTAGGGCTGCAGGTGCACCATAAACTAGAGTTGAGCAGGGATCTGGGGAAAAAATACACAGAGAGAAAGAAAGATATGGAGAAACACAGAGAGAGAGAGAAACAGACAGATTCTGGCTTGAATGTGGGTCTTTGTACTTGGTGGTGGGTATGTGTTGAATGAGGTGTGCCACTATGTGGCCTTATTTATGTTCCCAGAGCCCTGTTCAGCTCTGGCTGATGGTGGTGCTGGGGGATTGAACCTGGGGCCTCAGAGCCTCAGGCAGGAGAGTCTCTGAGCAGAGCCACCTCTCAGGCTCCTCTCTAGCTGATGTTTACAAGATGGGGAAAGAAGAGAGGGGGGAAAAAAGCCTGCTGGGAAATGTGGAATTGAGAAAGCTGAAGGTCCCAATGCCAAGAAGAAAGAAAGAAAGGAAGGAAGGAAGAAAAAAAGAAAGAAGAAAGAAAGAAAGAAACAAACAAACAAAAAGGGCGGAGGATAGATAGCATAATGGTTATGCAAACTCTCTCATGCCTGAGACTTCAACGTCCCAGGTTCAATCCCCCGCACCACCATCAGCCAGAACTGAACAGTGTTCTGGTAAAAAAAAAAAAAAAAAAAAAAAAAAAAGACAGAAAGAAAGAAAGAAAGGCCAGACAGTGGCGC